>NC_036451.1:21405850-21707725 GCF_002775205.1 Xiphophorus maculatus | reverse complement strand
ATGACCTACTATGAACATCATAGTATGCTTTTATTAAACATACAGGACAAATTGGAATGGCCAGATTTGATTGTAAAATATATTCATTGGTCGTTTTGAGCTGTGTTACATTAAGAGGATTTTCAAGAATTTTCTGAAGAACTAGGGTCCAACTCGAGACTTCCATCCAAAACAATTGCCAGGCAGACAGAGTTGCCTATGAGTCCAACCGTAGCTGTTAGCACCACCATGCATTCCCCTTCAGTTAGTGATCCTTACTTCATTCATAAAATGGTCTACTACTTGAGCCTTTCAATAACATTGCTCAAGTAGGACACCTAGTGGTCAATAAAGGGAGGTTTAAACGAGAAGCTCTTACCCCTTCATCGACTCCCACCAATATGAATATTAGTGTTTTTCTGTCTAATTTAAGTTTATGAACCATTTAAAAGGTGCTCCTACATCCATGAGGTATGTTGTACAAACACAAACTTTCTCCCAGGACTGGTGAAAATACACATAACATTACAGATTTTAGCAAAGTATGTTTTGGAGTTCATTAAGAGCTTCATGGGTGTGTGGGTGAAGAACAAATAAACACCACTAAGTGTGGTACGTAAACAGAAGTGTCCAAGATATCTAAAGTAATTAAAGAAAAGACCTAATATTAGGTATTCATTTAGTTAGCTGTTCACTTTATTTGCCTGTTTTTTAAAGTGCTTTGCAAAAGGAAAAAATCAACTAACAGCTACTTTGACCGTGCTGCTCTCTGTATGTTTCTGTTTGGTAAAAGAGGGCAATGGGGCCTGATGGGGCCCCGAGCCAGTCTGTGCCCTGGCGGAAGGTGCTGTGGGAATGGCAGCCGTTTCCTGACAACTACGTGGACCAGAGGTTCCTGGAGGAATTACGGAGGAACGAGGGAATCCGGCAGTACCGCTACTGGGCCGTAGTGAAGGAAGCAGGCTTTGTGGGACAACAGCTGTCCTGTGTGGCCATTTTTATCACCCTCTGGCTCTACATGGAGCAGGTACACCTGTAGAACAGCTTTTAACTTCATACTGTTCTTATTCTGAAGGAAACCTCTGATTGGTCGACATCTTGTTCTTTTGTTTCTCTCACAGGGTCTCCTTGCTCCTGAGACATTGTTTTGGACCAGTCTCACATGTGCCCTCCTGGGTTATGGACTGTACCAAGCATTGACCTCTCAGACTGAATCCTGCAGTGACCACCGCACACATTTGGCGGATTCACAGAGCGCCGCCCTGTTCCTTTCCTTCACCTTCGGCTTCTCGCCAGTACTCAAAACGTTAACAGAGTCTGTTAGCACGGACACTGTGTACGCCATGTCAGCTCTGATGCTGTTGGCCCACCTGGTGTCGTTTCCCTACGCCCACCCCTCTCCCCCGGGCAGCCTCTCTTTGAACGCTGCGTTGTTTGCCTCTGTGTGCTTGGCCTCGAGGTTACCTGGTGCTCTGCACACCTTCGCCATGCTCACCTGTGCACTGCTAGTGTTCGCCCTGTGGCCTTGTCTGCTCCAGAGGATAAGGGCGAATGCGCCTGGCCAGTTTACTGGGGTGTGTGTGGGAGTGTGTGTCGGAGGAGTAGGGGGTCTGGGATCCCAGTCACTTGGGGGAGCTGTGCTCTTATCCCTGGCCTTAGTGAGTGTCACATTAATCTGTCCCCTGCTGTTGGTCAGGCTGCAAAGGCACAAGGACAACATCCACGGGCCATGGGATGAGGCTGAGATTCGCGAGGACCTCAGCCGCTTCCTCCACTGAAGAACAGAGCAAACTAAGCTAGTGATGAGCAAACTGGCAATTGGCTAATTTTACACCACTCCTGTTGGTACTGTATGTCTTTTCTGACAGATTTTCTCAATGGTCTGTTTGGACAGCCACAGCAAACTGTGCTTTCCACAGATGGTTCCTAGTGATAACGCTGCTACTGTTTTCTAAGCACTGATCTCAATTCTTCTACAAAAGGTATGAATCAGTGTGCTGGGCTGACCTGAACTACCGAACAATATGAAGCCATGCATCAAGTTTTTAATGTTCTGAGTTTTAAGGACTTCTGTTGTAGATAGGAATAAGGGCTCTGATTACCTGGATTATTTTACTTCAGTTGAGTAAACCTCATAATGTACTGAGAATAATTTTTCTATCTGGGCTGCAGTGATGCTGTGTGTAACTTACGGTGGAAGTTTTAGCTCGGTTTTAACAGTGATATGTGCATGATTGTAACTTTTATTTGCTTAGAATGTGGTACTTAGAAACGGTTTTGAAATTGCCAGTTTCTTAAGAGGTGCACTAAAAAAAATCAGCCTGCCAAAAACTAGAAAAATCCATTCTTCTTTGACAAGTGGATACACCTACTCAGTGCTTCAAAGTTGCACTAAGTACCAAAGTCCAAGGTTGTGCAAGTTGTTGCTGTGGCGAGAAGACTCCAAGTTGTTGTTTTAACTTTCAATGAGGTGTTCAAATCTGTTGTCAGAGGAGTCACAACAGTTGTTTAAAATTAAACTGTATTTTCTGGCAGGTGTTCATTCAGGCTCCTGTAACAAAGAACTAGACTTCATCAGGCGAGGGTCATTTTGCTCCATCATTTCAAACAAAAAGAAGACCTTGCAACATTTTGCCAAATTTATTTAATTACAGAAACATTACTGTTTTGAGCTCTTTGTTTTAGGAGATCCCGTTTTTAGAAATGCTGGCAACCTTTTAGACATCTTAAGAGTTTAGGTATGTGGCCTACCCTCGGTTTGTTTTTACAGTAGGTAATGCTATCCACACACTACTGGTCAAAATAGGATGCTAAAGAACATTAAAAATGTTCTAACTCCAAATGTTATCTTTGTTTTAAAACATTATTTTTTTTAAAAAAAGCACAGTTGAACAATTTGCCTCTTTTTCTTATGTGAATAATTAATCACTCTGTAAAATAAAGGGCAGAACTATTTTTTTAAAAACCACTATCAACGTTGCAAGTTTATTTTATTTTATTAGGGAAAGGTCAAGTTCTTCAGCTATTAGTTGCAATAATGTGAGCCATTATTTATATAAACAGAACTTCTGTTTTTATGTCGGACTGCTTAGCTAGGCCACGGTTATATTCGGCTCACTCAGGCCCTGATGAGCAGAAAGTCCGCCATGTTGATTTGAAAAAGACAGTGACGTCAGCTTTTTGCTGATTACAAACAGCTGTTTGGCTAATTGAAATATCTCGCATAAAAGTCACTTTTTATTGCCAATTTTAATCTTATATTGAGTAAGCTGATCAAACTTGTCGCTGACTTTTACTGTTGTTTAATGTTAATTTTTTTATATATATATATATAGTGGGTCTAAATAAAGTACAAATCAACAAGACAAGGTGTTTGTTGTTTTATGTCATTTTACCTTTCAGTGCGGTTGTAAGAGGCAATGTGTTATAAAACCGCTACAGCGAAGATTTTGGTTTTTTTTTTGTGTGTGTGTTTTTTTTTTAGCCGTCAGTTATGAATTGCATTTTCCGCTAACTTGATAAAGAACTTGAATGCAGCCATGCTACCAGTAGTGCGCTGTGGTCGCTAGGTGTCATACCTTCACCTCAGTTCGGTGCGTCTTGCTTCGGGATGTGACTGGGGGCTTTGGAGTTGGCAACCTAGTCGGTGCCATGGCTGAAACAGCGCTGCGGAAGAAGCTGCACTTTCAATACGGATTCACCCGTCTTCAGCAGTGCGGCGTCCTCAGAGAACCGCAAGGATCAGAGGTCGTCATGGAAACAAGCCTGTCTTAAACTGAATGAATCATGTCGGGGAGTTTGGAGATGACGGGTGGTTTCGAAATTCAGGAGGAGCAAAAAGTTGTATTTCTGTAAAATAAATAAAAAAAAACGTTCCTAAAAAGCCTAAAAATAGGGGGGGAGCATCAAGAAAATAGTTCAAACGGACTCCTAATAGTTATGGAGGTCAGACAAAAACAAAAGTCATAACGGAATTTGAGCGTCGTTATGCTGTTGCTATGGTGAAAATGCCGGATTCTTAACAAGGTAGTTTCGAACATTTCTAAATTCCTCCGTGGTTTCAAATATCAATCAGAATGAGCGGGAAAGATTCAAAAATTTAGAGTGTTAAAAGGTGAAACTCTTGGGTAATTTATCTACTCACATGGAAAGCTGAACTGATATGTGACACACACACAAACATTGACATAAACATCGTTTTGAACATTGCATGTTTTTTTTCTTTTAGTAGCTGAATGTTAGTTAATTGACAATTTTATTTTTGCCAAAAGGTCAAACTCAATGTTAAACATATTTTCATTGTTTAGAAATAGTCAGCCAATAAAAAAAACAAACAAACAAAAAATTCTACTTAACATTTGAAAATGTTCTTTTTCAAGAAACACAAATTCTGAAAATACGATTTTCAACAGAACCTGGCACTTGTAGGTTAATCAAGCCTGTGCTCCTGCATTAAATTAACTTTACCATATGGATACTTGAAAACATACCATAGTCTTTAACTTAAAAAAAATAAAGTCCACCATCGTCAAGCAAATTAACAAGTCGCTGCAAGTTTTGCTGAAAAAAAAAGACACCAATTTATATTCTGGGTATTTTCTTTTGTTATCCACAAGGATTTTCAAGACTGTACTCCACAGTAGCAGACAAGAAGCTGTTCTTGAGGGGATGTTCCACAGCGTAATCACAGATTAAGCAGTTAGGGCAAAAACTGCAGCAGACTTCCTAATAGTACAAACTTTCAACCCATAAAAGGAACTCTGGCCCTCTCCTGGTGGTGACACCGTTAAAGGATGTATGGCTGAAAATGTCCAGCCATATAAACATATTTTGAAAAACAGAAATAACTAACAATGATTGTGAAAATTTGTTGTTGTTTTTTTTTTTTTTTACCCCTCCTGGGGCTTTTTCAAACAACAAAACATACGGAAAATAAACTCACTTTTATTCACAAACAATAGAAGTGAGAACAATACATTTGTATTCTTCTGTATTAGAATAATTTCAAGCATATTGGTTTATATAATACATAGTTGAGGCACTTGAGAAAAATCAGCAGACAGCCGCACACATTCCAGCTTTTAATGGGCAGACACATCATATACAAGACAGGCTGCAGGACGGAGTGAATTTTGCAGACATCAGTTCCCAGCAGAGAAGGAGAGAAGCCCAGGAAAGTGCTTCAGCCGGATTATACATCATGCAGGTCATGGGCGTTTCTTGGTAGTGGTCAACGAGAGCTGGAAGGAAGCCCTGCGGAACGGACCTATTTCACACCTGGGATTGCTGGGGGTTGCCTCCTGGAGGGAAGATCAGACACAGTATATCACTGTCGGGTTGGACAACGAGGAGTATGTTAGAGAGAAATCATTTGAGGACGATAATTTGGACAGTCTTTAGCCAGAGCAGTTTCTGTGCATGCAGGGCATGGCGAACTTTTTCCAGATTATCTCACATTTTAACCTCAATCTCGCAAAAGACCAACATGAAATAAATCTAATTGGTCGGGAAAGGATATACGTTTTCAAAATTGTTGTTCAAATCAAATTTGAAAAGCTCGTCATTCATTTTGTACCCAGTCAGTTTTACTCTGAAACCACTTTTAAAAAGCAAGCAGGACTATTTTACTCCTGAAGGCGTCAAATGTTCGTTGCAGACAAAACGCAAAAACGTTCAAAGGCTATGAATACTTTTGCAAGACTTATTTCTATTAGCTCATAATTCCAGAAGCACTGCAATGTGTAGAGAATCCTAAAGAGAGGTTAGTGTGGTTGCAAGAAGCAGTGAAAGAAAGACTGAGAGCACGAAAGCACCTAAGGAACCATTGGAGAGCACAGAGGAAATGAGGCAGAGCGAAAAAGAAGAGCCACGCCAAAAGCAGGGGAGGAACCAGCGAGAAGAAATGAAGAAAAAGCACCAGAAAGAGGCATATGGAGAAACGGAAAAATAATTGTTACTGCATGAGGGGAAACTCTGAACGGCCATAAAACAAATGCATGCTTGAGGAAAAGGGGAAAATGGGGGGTTGGGGGTGGGTGGGATGAATGACTGATGTAAAGATGAAAACTTGACAAAGAACTCAGCCTGTTGTTTCTGGCTCTCGTAGAAAGCTGCAAGAAGAAAAGTCCTGTCTACTGACGCTGTTGGGAAGGGGGGGGAATATGAGAAACACATTTTCCAGCAGACCCCCACCCAGCTCAAATATCAAGTCTCTGCCCCTGTGCCTCTGCAGAGTAGCTGGTGATTGTGTACTTGCTCAGAGTGAGTGCCTAAATATCCAGATCTTTCGAGACCTTCGGCTCAACGTGATACAAAGAGTCGCGTTTGCGGTTAGGGTTTCTCTGTTTCGAAGTCACCTTGGCACACTGGTTGTGACGCGGTTGTGTTGACCGGTGAGCTGCTGGAGACCGTCAGTGGAAGAGTTGGGTCCGGAGGGATTTACACGAGGAACAGGCGGAGCGTGGCCCCGGATCACCAGCCTGCCAGCGGTCGCCGAGTTTTTACGTTGTGTTGAGCTGTGTTGAGGGAGAAGAGAACCTCAAATAACTTAACTTTCACCCCCTTATGTCCTGTATCCATGACATCCTGCTCAAATCCCAGGCTTTTGTGATGTAAAAATCAAAACTATGATAAACTTTCTCAAACTTTTTTCCCCCCCAAATAGGTTTCTTAGGATGGGCAAAAAAAAATCAACAATCAGCAATAAGCTGGCTGTAAACGTATGCACACCCTTTCTTAAAACACCTTTTGGTTCAGTATCAGTACTCGTGCTTCTGTCTTGACCCGAAGTTGCGTCCAAGTCCACCAGATTGTACGAACATCTCTTGTCCACAGCACTCTTTGGGTGACCCTACAAATTTCCCAGTGACAGCTGGACGATTTTCAAACCTTTTGCATTTTCATCGAATGAAGTCATTCTTTTGTTTATTTGGATGTGTGCTTGGTCTCGCTGTGAGACCAAGCACAACGAGACCAGATTCCAGATTCTGCTGGAATCTTCACCATTCCAGCAGAAACCGGAAGGTTATGGGTCAAACTAACTGGTATTTGAAACTTTTCGCAGTTTCACCCAGAGAGACGAAAACAGCATCATCTCCAAGAAGTAACCCCAGATGAGGATGCTAGTTACTCACAGTGTTACAACGTAAATGCAACGTGGGCGTAGTGTTCTTTCTGCGAATGTTGTGTTGTTGTTTTTTTTGGCCAAATTTACTTTATAGAACTGTGGCGTAAAATATCAGCTTTGTTTTGGTCACTTTGGGAGAAAAGAATGCCGTCTTGTCCAGAAACATGGAGTGCAGGAGATTGTTGTCACCTGTACAACACAACCTTAAGAAGTTTCTGCAGGCCTTTCCTTCGTCTTGTCAGGCTCTCTGGTTAGTTTCTCTAATTTTCTGAAATGTCTCTTTTTGTCAGTGTTGTCTCTCATTTATTGGTGGTTGTCTTCTCAGTGCCATGGTCAACATGTGATGCAGTCAATTTTGTTTTGCCCTTGTCCTGACTGATACCGTAGTACAGTGAGATTCCTTTAAGGTTCACTTTAGCTAAAGACGCAAATGGCATGAAATTTCTACTTGGAATGCTTGAATTTATTTCTGGCTCATCAGATTCATTCTAACTGGATTCAGAAATCAAAAGCTGCTTTAATTAAGTAACCGCTTCAGGGTGTTCATTTATACGCAAGATTATTGCAACTTTTCCTTTTTCTTTCTCGAAGAAGGTGCTTCGTCTTTTGGATTTATGTCCCATATGTGGAAGAAAGTCAACAATCGGTTATCAAAGTTTAATCTTTGTTTTTTGCATCATAAAAACCTGACATTTCAGCAGCTTCAAGAGCCTCTAAACGCATCAGATTTGTACCTTTGGTGCTGTATCCAGGAAGAGTCTACGGGTGGAGGAAGCGGGGTGGTGAAGGTAGAGGAGGAGATCTCTCCGATGACGGTGAGCGCCTCCTTCAGGGCAGAGTGTTTACGGAGCACTTCCTCGCGGTGTTGCTTCTGCTCCGGTGACTCATCCATCAGAGCCGAGCATTCCCCCAGAGCGTAGAGCTGAGCCAGGAGCTCGGAGCTAATGAACTCCTTCACCTGCACAAAGGGACCGGACACTGACGTGACGAGCCTTAACCGAGGGGCAAAGCAATCTGGCTTCGAATTTCAAAATTTCATGTGCTACAGACCATATGGTGGAAAGCACAAATGACAAACGATCCAACAGTGCAATCTAAAGAGCTTACACTATTGATCATGAGGTGCATAATGGTCTTTGGCATCAGATCCCTCACGGTCTTATAGATGATGCTCATGTAGGAGTCAACCAGGTTACGGATGGTCTCCACCTGCCTCTCCAGCTGAGGATCTGTGAAGCTCTGAGCTCCGCTTTCCTGCTCCTCTGCCTGTGTGACATAGGAAACAATTCAGTATACCTGACATACTGACAATAAATAGCACAGCATGAAGTAGTGCGGGGATAAAGTTACTCATAAATGTGTATGCAGCGTAATATTGTGTCACGTAGGGAGTCAAGAAGAAACACAATTGACAGAAAAAGAACAAGAGACAAGAATGGGGTGAACACAAAAAGATGGAGGGAGAGAGGAGGGGGAGAAGAAGAAAGAAAAAAAAGTTGAACTGGTAAGGGTTGGAGAGCTGCTGATTAGAAACAGACTAGAACACACGCGCTCTCTCGCTCTCTCTCTCTCTCACACACACACACACACACACACACACGTTGCAGTGACATCACTGACCAAGAATGTGGGCTAAACAGCCAACAACAGAGCGGGATGGAAGGGGTGGAGGGCTCACTTTTTCACTTTGGCAAAAGGGGGGGGAGTAAAAGGGGAGCATGGAGAGAGAGGGCTGCAGGGTTGTTCCTCGGGTTTAAGGTTAGCAAAGGCAATGGGGTGCATGGGACACAAAGGTACGGTGCACGCAGGTGGTGCCCCGGTGCGTCAAAGGTCAGGCTTTGATTTATTTAGGCTGAATCGGGGGTTAAAGTACTGACGGCGTCTCTCTCGGGGTAGACTCCGGCCCGCAGCAGAGATGCCTTCCAGCTGTCCAGCTCCTCCTGAGAGTTACAGGCCAACTCCAAGCATTTGTAGTCCTTGTACACGTTTCTGCAATTCATTACAATAATGTTAGAAGTGGAGAAAAAAAAAACACACACACACAGACAGATATTTCCAAATCCCTAAAAAATGTAAACACTGGCTGGTAGAAAATCATTTATACCTTTCATTTTTTATTTATACCTAGTCATGTTACAACCACACACTGTCGTATATTTCATTTTATGGGATTTTATGTGATAAGCCAACACAATGCAATGCAAATTTGTGGAGTAGATATAGAAAAAAATAAAGCCTTCGCTTTAAAAAAAAATAAATAAATGAAAATCAGAAAAGTGTGAATTTCTTTTCAGCCTCCTTTATTGTCATGCCCTTAAATACACTGATGTCAAAAGAAACGTACGAGAAGTCTCATTTTGAGTTTTCCACAAGCCATACTGGGGACACAGCAAGCATGTGGAAGAAGGTGCTGAATATTTAACTTTTGGGCCAACAAGCAAAACATTATGTGCACACTTTGATGATTGGTGCACATCAACAGCAATCATCATGTCTTAATCATGTCTTCTCCATTGCAAAACATGGAGGTGGCAGTCTCATGATGTGGGGATCATTCTTCAGCTGGGACAGAGAAGTTGGTCAGATTTGACTGGAAAATGGATGGAGGTAAGTCCGGGAGAGAGACAGAGAGAGAGAGAGAGAAACAAAGTCCGTAGGACTTGAGGCAGAGGTTCGTCTTCCAGCAGGACAACCTAAACATTCAGCCAAAGTTTCAATTGAATGACTCCGATCAAAGCATATCGATGTGTTAAAATGGCCCAGTCAGGGGCGTGCCGTAGTGGCGTAGGGGTTAGCGCAATCCATATTTGGAGGCCTTGAGTCCTCGACGCGGCCGTCGCGGGTTCGACTCCCGGACCCGACAATATTTGCCGCATGTCTTCCCTCCTCTCCTTCCCCATTCCTGTCAGCCTACTTTCGTAAAAGGGACACTAGAGCCCACAAAAAGACCCCCTGGAAGGGTAAAAAAAAACCCCAAAAAAACGGCCCAGTCAAAACTTGGGCTTAAATTCCATTAAGAATCTTTGAAAAATGAGTGCTTCCAAATGCTCTCTATCCCCTCTGACTTTGATTCAGATATTTTCAAGGAAGAATGGGTCACATCATATGCAATGTTGTAAGAGACATTCCCCTAAAGACTTGTAGCTGAAGCAGCAGGAAAATGTGGCTCTACTTAGCATTGATCAGGGAGGTAAACACAAAAATGTAGTTTTACTGTGACAGCAACCGTCACTGGAAGACACATTCCAATTGATTGAGGTGTATTTGTTTTAAATTATCATGACTGCCGCCGCTTCCCATGTCACAAAGTAAATGTCACCAGAACAACTATACCCTAAGTGTGTTGTAAATATTGCTCTCTATGCTAATAGGTTTTCGAGATTTCAGCCATTGGACTCAGTTTGAATCAATAGGTAAGGGAAAGCTATTATTGAGTCATTACAAACATGTCACTTGAACAAAATACCGGACGATGTTTACGACCAATCCAATTTACGGCGTGAAGACTCGTGAAAGTCGGACTGGCCTCCCCCGTGTTCTCTTTGAATGACTGGATACACTGTAATGATTACCGCAGCATGATTGTTCTGTGTAAAACGAAGCTGGGTCAGCTTTAATATGGGAACCGCAGAGGGAGAACAGCTTCTTGTAAAAAATAAAAATAATAATAAAAAAAAGAAGCAGAAGACATTTCCGTGGTTGGGCTGTATTCAGCAGATTTACTTGATGCATGGGATGCAGTCAAATCAAGTGTAAAGAGAAACTGATGCAGAAGAAGACAAAGAAAAAACATTTTACACAATCTGTTTGTGCAAACTGGTTATGTCAGGATGCAGTAATTGTTCCTGCTGGTGCTAAATTAGCACAATTTGATTGTTACAGTTATGATAACACTATTACATGTTAATCTGATTTTGAGTCACAGACTATAGGAAAAATATTGAAGAAGCATCCCTCAAAATTGAATGTGATTTTAAAGTGCTTATTATGCAGAAAATTCTAATCGTTTTACTCTCTGTATGGTACTGCGAGTATGACGAACTGAAAGTAGATAGTTACAAGGTTGGGCTATCTCTTGGGTACGTAGCCTGCAGTCAGCTGCTTTACAGACACAGCGCTCGTATCCTAAGAGCTAAAAATTACGATGCATACCAAACACTTGAAAATAACTTAAAGTCTCGTATTTCTTTGGACTTTGGAATGCATTTACCGTGCGATCTGTTTTTGCGGCATTTTTCTTGATTTTCCCTTAGAGACCACACTCTTGAAAAATAAATGTTAACCAAAGAAAAGAAGGGCTTGGTTTTAGGGTTGAGAAGATATACAAGAGCTACAAGAGCTTTAGTGTAAAAATAAAAAAAAAATCCCAACAAAACAACAAGTCATTTTGCATGTTGTAAATATATTTTAAAAAATGAATCAAGTCAAGTCTAAGCAAGAAAATTCCAAATACTAGAGAGTTAGCTAAACGAAGCATTCTAAATAATAGGAGTGATAGGTGGGGCTCTTTTAGTTTACACACCATGAATGATTTTTTTTCTTGTAAGTGAAGGCAAAATGTGGGAGTCTTCTTACTGCCAGCTGATCGGCACTGCTTTCCTGTAAGTTGGGAAAACTCACTCATTCTTTCTGTGGCGTCTCATTACAAGGACCGTGGGAATGGTACTATGTAAAGGTTTTGTGTTTCTTAAATGTATTAAATCCTTGCAATGCCTTGATTCCAGCAACAGCCCCTCATGCAAACATTCGAAAACAGTCCTGCACTTAAAGAGAAAGACGATTTCTGAATTTCAGCCCCCATAAATTTGCTTGAAAACCTTTTGCTGTTATTTCCATCATGCACCTTCCCACTTTTAAAGCTCATCTTTCTCTTAGCCGTTGGTCTTAAATATCACACTCACTTTAGTCTGCATTACAGTCTCTGTGCAGCGGCTGTGGAGCCAGCACGGCGAAGTAAGACACAACTTCAGGCCGCGGAGCGGGCCGTGGCCCATCTGTTAAACATTTTTCTTTAATCGCCCAGTTGTTTTGTTGTTCCTCTCTCACATTCGGAACATGCAGCAATGAACCTCAAAAATGCGAAACCTTTGTATAAAAAACAGCAGGAATAAAGACGAGAAACTGGGAAGGCTGTACCAAAAGAAAAAAGAGAGTTATATAGAAAGATCAGGAAATGGTCTTTCAGTTGGTAGGCTTATAACTGGTCTATGATGGGTGAGGCTAATATGTCAGGGTGTGGTGGCCTAACGGAGAGGGAGTTAGGCCACCCATGACAATACTGGACCGCTACTATGCTACAAGAAAGATACTAACATCCGTACACACACTATAAATGTTCTCATGTCTGATTTATCACCTACATCATGATTTCGCTCATTTTCTTTACTAGCCTCTGCTCTGCTCATAAGCATTGGGAGGTTTTTATTTTTTTATTTATTTTTTTTTTCTTTTTCACTCACTCACTTTGGGAATTTTTGCAGAGCCACAACCGCCTCAGATTTAAAGTTTCCTGAGGTTTTTGATTACTGTCATGTAGGGACCCCCTCCACACACACAAACACAGAAAGAGAAACAGAGAGCATGAGGTCTCAGAAAGAGGTGGGGAGTGTGCGTGCGTGCATGCGCGCATGTGTGTGTGAAGGCGGGTGGGGGGGGGGCGCCACAGGACAAACTCTGACACATTCCTGGCTGATGGCTCTGATACTCTCTCTCCTGCCTTCTTTCTTCTCTCTGCTCTTCCAATTCTTCTCCCCCCTTCTCCTTTTTGTGGTGAGTCGAGCAATTCTTTCCAAACATGAGCAGCCTCATCTCTGATCCAAGCTCTCTGGCTTTGATTAGCTGCTTAATGAGCCTGCCGTCGGTATGCTGCGGTCCACAGGCGCATTCTTTGCAAAGACGCGTACACAAACGCACAAACGCCTGTGGCCACCTTCAAACTTTGGGGGGTTTTTGCGTCCGAATCACAGCACCGAGCAGAATTATAGACAAAGCCCATATGCTTTTGTACAATCAGCCAGGCTTTGGGTCAGCTCCAGCTCCAGCTCCTAAACACTGTTGTTCTCATTTCTCAACTGCTTTCACTTTTTTCCCCCTTTTTCACACTCATAAAATCTTCCCCTTAACAGCCTGGGACATACTCCAGTACCCAAATGCAAATGCTTTTAGTTAAAGTGGCGAAGCTGAATGAAAGAGGGTTAGTGCAAGGGCAAATTACCAATCTAACATCTCCTCCTTTTCCTTGCCTGACGCTGTCCACCCTCATAAAATATCACCAACAACTCGAACACACAGGTGACATGAGCAGCACTCCCATTTCTGACTCAGACGCTGACTCACCAAACAAACACAGACACACACGCCCCCAGGCCCCCAAGCACACAAACCTTAACTCCGTGTTGAAGATAGCAAAAACAAATTTGCTGGACATGAAGCCCTTTTCCACATCTCTGAGCTTTAAGTTGTCCAGAGGAAGCATGTACTTCTTCTCCTTCTCCTGGAAAAGAGAGTGTGGAAAGATAAAATTTGACAGAGGCACGCAGAGTAAAATATGACATCACAAAAAAGGCAACATTAGTGTTGATAGCAAGAGACAACAGAGACTGAAGCAGGTTCATTTGGGGGCTAAAGATAAAAAGTTGTCTGGTAGTAAATACATCCCACTCTCTGCCTTAAAGAGAGAAGGGCCAGGAGACGGGAGGGCAAGGAGAGGGGAGGAGGGCTTGTTGACTACTGTATTAATAGAGCCTCTCAATTATACAGTACTTTCACAGAGCTATTTTACATTGGGTAATGTTAGAACCACAAACTTTAACAGATTTCATTGGGTTTTTTATGTGATGGACCAACACCAAGTTGTATTAAACTGTAAATCAGAAAAATGACACTTTAGGTTCAGGTTTCCAAAGTTATTTTACAAATACAAATATGAAAGGTTGAGCATGCATTTATAGTGAACGCCGTTTACTTTGATATGCCACCATAATGTTCAATGAAGGGCTTAGAAGCTTGTGAAAGAATATTAGTGAACATCATGAAGACCAAGGATCACTCCAGGGAAATCAGAATTAAAGTTAATTTAAAATAGGGTTAGACTGTAAAGAAAAATTCAAAGCTTGTAGAAATGTACCGAGGATTGTTCAAGACATTCTCCAAAAAAGAGAGGCACAACTGCAAACCTGTAAAGACATTACTATCCACCTAACCTGACAGGCCGGAGAACTAATTAACAAGAAAAAAAAAAAAAAAAGGCAGATATCTCTGGAGCAGCTGCGGGAATCCACAGCACGGGTGGGAGAATCTATCAAGGGGAGAACTATTAGTTTCTACGTACGTACATGACAATTCTAAAAGATAAACTATTTGAGGTTGGAAAAGGTTTTAAATTTAGGCAGGAGCTTTTTTTTTTTACATTTTGCCTCGTCACAGCCTTGTTCGAAATAGAACTAAATGAATGCCTTTCCTCAAAATTCTATACACAAATATCTCATTATGGAAATGTGAAAAAAATGTTTGAATTTTTGCTAATTTGATCCAAATAGAAAACCAATAAATCACATTTATGCAGAGTACTCACTGCTGTTGCTTAATACTTTATTGATCTGCTTTTGGAAGCATTTACAGCTTGAAATCTTTTTGAAATTGATGAAATTGAAATAGCTCACCTACTGTATCTGTAAGTAGTTTTTTCACACACTCCATCAGGTTGGATGGAGATGTCTGTGCAGACGTTTTTTTCCCCCCCAGATCTCTCCAAAGATATTCAATCAGATTCAAGTCTGGACTCTGGTTTGGCCACTCCAGGTGAGTAATTCTGAAATTATTCCTTTGAGATCTCGGCCATGAGTTTGGGTCGTTGTCCTGCTGAGAAATGAACCGTCACCCCCAGTATGAGATCAAGACTAGTCTGACAGTTCCCTGCAGCTGCAAAACATTACCATAGCATGATCCTGCCACCACCATGCTTCACTGTGGGGACTGTATTGCACTGGGGATGAGTCGTGCTTGGTTTTTTCAAACATGATGTGCCTAGCAATCATACCAAAGTTCAATCTTTGTCTCATCAGACCAGAGAATCTTGTTTCTCCTGATCCGAGTTCTTCAGGTGCCTTTTGGCAAACTCCAGAGTTGCTGCCATGTGTCCTTTATTAAGAAGTGTATTTCATCTGAACTCTCTACCTTACAGGCCCAACTGGTGGATTGCTGCAGGTGGCTATCCTTCTGGGAGGTTCTCCTCTCTCCATAGAGAAACACTGGAGCTCTGACAGAGTGACCATCAGGTTCTTGGTCGCCTCCCTCACTAAGGCCCTTCTCCCCAGATTGCTCAGTTCAGATGGCCGACCAGCTCTAGGAAGAGTCCTGGAGGTTCCAAGGTTCTATTATTAACCAATGATGGCCACTGAGCTCATTGGGACCTTCAAAGCAACAGGATTTTTTCTGTATCTTTCCCCAAATTTGTGCTTCAAGACAATACTGTCTCTGAGGTCTACAGACAATTTCTTTGATTTCATACGTGGTGCTTGACCTCTGACCTGCACCATCAACTGTTGGACCTTACATAGACAGATGTGTGCCTTTCCAAATCAAATCCAATCAACTAAATTTACCATTTAGGTTGTGGAAAGGTCTCAAGGATGATCAGTGGAAACAGCTTAATTGTGAGCTTTATGAGCTGTGATTACTTACGCAAATGTCAGGTCTTCATTTTCCACTATTAATGAATTTGCAAAAGACATTGACAAATGTTTTTGCAAATGTTTTCCACATGGCCATAATTAAGTATTTTGTGTACAATTTTGAGAAAAGAGATTAATTATTTGGAATAAGGTTGTAACATAGCAAAATGTGGAAAAGGTGAAGCGGCGTCAAAAAACTTTCCGGATGCTCCGTTCAATCAGAGCTGGTTCAGATCAAAGCATAATTATGTACTAGAACTGTACAGTCAGAGTCTGGGCCCATATATAATTGAGAATCTGTGGCAAGACCTAAAAACTGACATTCACAGATGCACATGCAGCAAAGGACCAAAAAAAAAGTATTGAGATGTTCAAAACTGGCTGAGACATACAGCAAAAACCCTGAAGCTATAATTTCATGTGGTTTTACCAAGTATTGACTTTTTGGGAAACTGAAGGCAATGGGAGCCACGCCTTTTCAGATTTCTATTAGTAAAACTGTTTGATATCCATGTATCATTTTCCTTCCACACTACTTTGTGATGAACCATCCCATAACATCTCAATAAACTAAATTAAAATGTATTGCTTTAACATGACAAAAAGAGGTATGCATACATTTCAAGGCACTGTTTATGAGATAATTCTTCTGCTACCCAGTTACTCACTCACAGATAAAAGAGAGACAACAGATACACCACAGAAAAGAGCCAAAGAGTTGTCTATAAGTTTCTACACTGAGACTCTTGAATGGCAGAAAACAGCTGAAGGAGTTGAGAAGCCGGTGTGAGGAGAAGCAGACGGTATGGAGGCAGGGTATGATGTCGAAGTGAAGAGAGGAGGGAGACAAGGAGGGGAGTACAAAAAAAAAAAACAAGAAAGATGCCGGGCCCACATGTGAAAGTCATTACTCAGGACTAAAGCTCTAACACAACATTTCTCCTGAAATGCAACCCTTCCCCCTCATTCTTCCCCAGCCCCTCTGACTAACCTTGGAGAAGAGGCCTTCCAGAAACACTAGTCATAGGAACAGCCATGGATGTTGTAAAACAAATAATGACATCCATAGAAACCTGGGTACTCAGAGGATCTGCTAACTGTCCTGGATGCTCTGTGAGTAAAAATGTGCAAATATGCGTACTGAGATTTGACACTACATTTAGGTCTTCCCTCTCTCAGTGCTCCCCTGAACCCTATGACTCTCTTCCTTTTCTCCCCTTTCCTTTTTTTTCCAAAAGAGGCCCACTTCCTGTAACAGGCATTGAAAAAAAATGACAAAACGCGATTGGCGCTAGTACAGCAACATCTGGGATCACTTTAGAAAGAGGGGAGGGGAATGGAGTGAGTAAAGGGTGCTCTGATGGGGTAGAAGTAGAAAGTATAGATGTAAAAAGAGAGGAAGTGGACGGATAGGGGATGACAAGAGGGATAGAGGGACGTGAATTTTACAAAAGTAGACAAGGAAACTTTGAGGAACATGGAAAGCAGAGGAGGCAGTGAAGAAGAAATGGCGAAAAAATCCAGACCACTGCAAAGTTGATTCCCCATGGGTTCCATCAACCCATATATGGCTGCTAAGTTCCTCCCTAACTCTCTCTCCTTCTCTCACTCCCCTTATTTCCTTATGCCTTCCCAGAGTGAACAGGCAGATCTCTGGCTGAATGAGCGAATGTGCCACGTCAAGACTGGATACTAAGCTGGGACACAGTCCTGTGGACAGCCGGCCTGAAATACGTTAACATCCGTGCAGGACAGACACCCATTGGAGTGGATGTCCGATGCACATGAAGACCTCTTGCTCCCTCGACCTGGCGTCCAGACCGGATAGCGGGAAAAGCAGCTGAATTATAGAGGAAACTTTTCGCCAACTCTTCCTCTAGCTTCTGGAGGGAGAGCTAGCAGACGACCACTGATGGAAGGGGCGAGGCCGGAGAGAGGGAAGAGAAAACGAGAAAAGGGGTCCTGCTCCGTCATCCCAGTGTTCAGACTACCTGTTCAGGATCTTTCTGGTGTACAGTAGTCTGCACATTGGTTAGACTGTGCATGGAAGAGCATCAACAGCCAAGACATCAGCAGCATCTGCTTGCAAGGACATGACAACTAGCACGTAGTCTTTGCTCAGGCAACTGAGCAAAGACTCAGTCGCCTGAGTCTGTATGGTCTAACATTGTCGGTCTAGCATTGCCGTGTTGTGCAAGATGCTCAAATGCTTTCAACAGTCTGTTCAGTTCTAATTTTTATTACATAGAAATCAATTCAATGTCAAGACAAGTGATATCGATTTTGTAGATTTTTCAGCTGTCGTCTGTAAAAGTGAAGGGATGTCTAAGTCAGAGAGTACAAGCTAAAGGAAGAGAATGCATGACTTAAAGTGACTACCATTGTGATAATCCCTTAGTATTAAATGTAAACTTCTTGCATCAATAACTGTACAGCAACCTTTTTAGGTTTTTTGGATCTCAATTGGAACATAGCAGCTCTTAATCATAGTTTTTATTCGCAGGAATGTACCATATGTTGGTGCATATGTGTGTGGAAGTCGTCTTCTGTGATATCAGGGCGGTTTGCGAAGCACTGTGGATCCGAGCTGTGGTGTTTGAAGTCGTCCACTCCTTTTCCTTGAAACTAATGGATTTGTGATATGGAACAGGCCTCTCTCACACACACAGAGTAGTAGCATCCAGATTGAGTGCATATAGGCATGAGCCGTCTGTTTTTCTTCAGGATGCCTGGTGGAGCCCTGGCAGTGAAATGGGTGCAGGAATGTGTGTCTGCTCAGTGTGCTGCTCAGTTTAAACTCTGAACTATTATTCTAGGCCCTCGGTATGAGGTCAATGCAGGGCGCAAATGCATAGAAGGCAGATGCAATGCACAGCTGCAGTTTTTTTTTTAAAGTGTGGATACTTGTAATTAGCTGACACAAGGATGGTGGGAGAGATGGGAGGTGGAGTATTTGCTGTGGAGAAGTAGAGAAAAGAAAAGGTGGGACTGAGTTGGAGGGGCTGGGGAGGGTCACAAAGGGGAGGCCTGCAGTATAGGTTCAGCCATGTGGGATTTCTCTGGGCAGATCTTGGACGCTGGTGTTTGGACAAAGCTTCAGATTTTCCAGCCAGGAATGTGCACAGTCCCAGAGAGACTGCCAACCACAGAGGTGGGGGGGGGGCGTTTGGGGAAGGGGTGAGCCAGACTGAGAGAGGCAGAGTAAAGGAGGAGTAAAAGGCAACGGAGGCCCAAGAAAAGAGAAAATAAAAGAAGGCAGCAGTCAAAGAAAAGAGAAATGTCTGTGGAGGTAGAGCGTGGGCGGGGGAGTTACGAGGGCGGGAACCGAGCGAGAGAAGAAGCAGAAGTTTTGATTTGTGCAACTCTCTGTACGTGCGTGTCTGCGTGCGGGTGTTCACACAAAGGCCGTGGATCTGATCTACTGTGACAACACGCGTGACTGAGAATGTAATCAGGCCTTCCAAACACAAACAGCTGATAAACCTCAAAACGGGGAGGGGATGCGAGCGTTGACCAGGAACTTGTCTGACAATGCCAAAATCCATTGATGCAACTTAGATGCATCAATGGATGATGTTGCAGAACAAATCTGAGTTCTGCAAGTAGTAAGACATTGTTGTTTTGATGTGACCAAAGGGTGCTTGTATTTATATCATTCCTAGCAGATGTTCTATGAGTAAGTAAATGCTTAGTAAGGTCATACCAGCAGAGGCCTCTCTAACACACACAGTGTGTGTACGGCGTGTATGCCTGGGGCTGCATCTGGAATGCTGTGTTCAAGCAATCCACTGTTTATCTGAAAAGTGACCGTGTGTATGTCTGAGTGAGTGTATATTTTTCTCTGCTATTTGCATGCCACTTTGTTTACATCAGAGCCAACATGTGCTCTGTATGCTGTGTATACAACTCAGGCCACTCAGTGTTAGTGTGTGTGTCTTAGTTTGGCTTGGGGCAGCTCCAGCTGTGTCAAAGTGAGCCGCTCCAAATGCCTGAACTCCCAGAAGAGGAAGAAAAGGAGGAGTAAAGGGGGAACGAGCGAGGGGGGAACTGGGGGGTGTCGGAGGAATGAATGGGGGAAATGGTGGGGGTCAATTGCAGGTCCAGGTGGCAGGAGAGGAGAGTAAGAGTTAGCTGGTCAGAGAAAAAAAGCTTCAAGATGCTCTTTCAGTTCTGCAAGTAATGCAGTCATAACTTTTCTAAAGAGACAGAAACCTTAATTAGCTATTTAACACGGTCTTCAAACTATTCAGCCACAGTATATGCAAAAGCATGCTACGAAAATGCTCAACAAACCACGTTATTTGAAAGTTGATTAGGAGTGAAGTAAAATTTCATTAGCATTACTATTATTTTTCCTAAGTTTTAGGGTGTTGATTGGAATCTTTGCTGCTATGCCTTTTTCCATCTTTTCTGACCAACATCCCAATACTCAGGCCGTCCCTTCTTCCAGTGTCATCAGCAGTGACCGGATGAGACTGTTGTGGTGTGTCTGCCTGTCTACACTTGCTGTGCAGACCTTCTGCTCCTGTACAGCAGGCACAGACAGGCAGACAGATGGCAGCCCCACTGACATCAGAATGGCTTAACGACCTCTTAAAGCTGTGATCACAGAAGTAATGGCTCGTCACTCTGTCTAATTCCCTGTGCTTAACCACTTCAACATACTGCTTCAAGCTGTGATGTGTGTTAATAAACTTTGGGTGAATTGACTGGACTGCTGATTTTCTTATTTAATGAACATAAAAATAAAAAATGTGAATATCTGGGGCCTCACCTCTCCATCTTTGTACCAGGATAGGCTCTCTGTAGAGAGGATGAACCAAAACTCCTTGGCTCCACCTTTCATTATGCCAATGTTACTGATGGTGAGCCAGCCCTTTTGTATGACCTGAAAATCAGCCAAGAACAGGAAGCTGAGAAAGCACAATGACAACACCGCGGAAAAGTTGAGAGGTTTGGCTTGTTGGAAGCAGTGAGACGCTAAGCAAAGCAAATACGGCGGGGAAAATAATAATTGACCATCTCAGTAAATATATTTCTAATGGGCAGATTGAGACTCACACCAAATGTTGGTGACAACCCAGGCAAACAATAAATAAAAAGAAACCACCAAAAACATTTCAGAAAATATTTGTAATGAAGTGGGGAAAAATGAAAAAGAACTGAAAGAAAATGAGGTGCAAAGACTTATTGAAAGCAAATAAAATAGCTGAAATCTGTCATATTTAGAAAGAATTATTGCATCATAGAAATTCAAACTAACATAAGCTGATTCAGATCTAAATGGGCGCCAAAAACACGCTTCTTATTATCAAAGTATCTCACAAGAAACATATAATAATAGCTAACAGTAAAGAATATCACAACATTGTTTTTGGAAAAAATACAAATGATACAGGTTGCAGGCATAATTCTAAATTTCTAAATGTTGGATCATAATTTAGAAGTGAAAAAACAACATTAACCAGCAGCAACTGGATTTTCCTTGTGAGATTTCTGACAGTCAAAAAGAATAATTAGAATATCTGTAAAGACAGCTGCTTATGGCAGAGAGCTTCATAAAAACCTGGACTCAGCAGTTAATTTAATACAGACGAGTCCTAAGCTAAATCTCCTGGATATATCTGTCATGGACCGTAATTGGAGCAGGAACACAACTGCACATCACCCCAAAAGCCCTATAACAACAATAAAGTTTGGAGGTGGGAATATTATAATATCACTGTTTTTTTTGCCCATGGTTCTAGCAATGCAGGCTTTCATATAATTAAAGAAAGAATGAATTTAGAAATTTTACTTAAGTGTTCTCGATAAGAACGTGAAGATAAAACAACAGTGGATTTTTTCAGCTAGATAATGTGTCCGACCACAGCGCCAAGTACAGTTTTAAATGGTTTCAGCTAAAGAAAATAAAGCTGCTCAGTGGCCAAGTCAATCACCAAAAGAATCCAATGGAAAGAACTTAACATTCTGGAGTTTCCATCCCATTATTACAAATAACATAGCTTAACGAGTTGATTAATTTATTCAATTATTTTTTATTTCTTTGTATGTGTGTATCGTTTGTGTTGTCCCGACAACTGGTCTGTTTCATTTCATGTCAACTGGCCTTTTCAGAAATAAATTTACTTGAAAAAACACTGATAGCGTCAATGTTTATTCTCCCCTCAGTAACACAAAGAGAATAGACCTTGCTGGTAGAAAAAACAGCTTAAACCTAAGTGGAAAAAAAAGATTGTGCAAATTAGTAAGTTGTAAACTTGCATCACATATGTTTTCTGATATTGCATGGTGCCCAGAATATTTTACCACCAGTTAGGATTTAGTAATCAAAGATCTATTAAACAGGTAAAGACTTTGTAATAAGCAAAGACAGGAGTAACAGCTCATCTGAGAGAAAAAAAAAACAACAACAGGAAGGAAGAGTTCAACGTGGGTGACAGACAATGCACTGTAGAGGAAAGATGCACCATGAGTAAAACCAGAGGAAACAGGACATAATGCCATGATGTGGCACATACATCCTGCAAATAGGAAAACCTTGCATGACATCTGTAGATATTTTAAAAAATAAGAAAAGAACAGCACATGCATATTGTTACGGTAGTGCAGTACAGGTATTGCGACTGAGAAAAATGTGAAGAAGTAACGAGGTTCAACAGAAGCAGCATGCTGACCCCGAAGCCCTGGAGCCTGAATCTGGCACACGAATCTTTAAAAGAAGTAGCGGCAGTGAAAAAGAAGAAAAAAAAACAACAAAAACTAAAAAAAGATTTGACTCCTACTATTCGATTCGAGCGAAACACCACACCCTGTAGAAAAGCAGAAGATAAAGTACCACCATTAACGTTAACTTGGATTTTTTATCTACTGTGTTTTTTAGAATTTCTCATAGATGCTGATCCTTTCTAAGCTAACTACTGTAAAAGCTCTGTGATAGATTGTGCAAGAGCACGATGTTCTTTTTTTTATTTTCCCCAGGCCGTAGTTACAATCTGCTGCTGTTGAACAAATACTGTCAGCTTCATACGTCAAGGTTCCCGATGCAAGACACGGGAAATGTGTTTTCCATTATTCCTGCTTTTGCATAAATGTGTTACGAATAAATCATAGCAGACTGGGACAAAAAAAAAAAGTCTTCATTTCTGGGAAAATTCAAAAACAATTATGGTTTCATTGCAGGACCCAAGACTCCAGTTCATACAAAACAAGTTCACTTGAAGCTACCAGAACAGAAAAAACTTCCATCAATAACGCATGGCACAATAATATAGCTTAAGATATAGTATAATGTAGAAAGATTAAATGAGTCCAATTTCACTGTATAATAATTGAATTTTACAAGATAGTCCAGTTGAAAATCTCTTTAAAAAGCATGTTTGATCCGTCTTAATTTCTGTGAAATACGGCAAATAACAAGAAATGAACTTATCTGCTTAAACCTCACCTGGTTCCTTGCAATCTGTACTGACGAGTTCATATTGCTTTGGCTGTTCACTTGCTGGGAGCTGAGAGGGATAAATAGCACATATTCTCACTCCTTGTTTCAACTTCTATTTCCCAATAATACAAATTCAGCAACTCACTTAGTGAAGCCAATAAAGTCTTCATGTTTGGTGTTTATGTAGGCAAGCTGGATGTCAATAAGCAACAAGACCTAAACAGAGGAGACATTAATCAGAGAAATGGGCCGTTATACACGTTGTTATTTTAGCTAAATTACCTAAAATATTTTCCTTTGCACTGTGTAAGTGTGTGTGAACAACCTGCTCTCTGCATTTATTTTCCTGCTCTCGGATTTCAGTGATAATAATCCTCTCCGTCTCTTCTCGCAGTTGGGGAAAGGCGCTGAGCTGTGTGGCAGAAACAGAGCGGAAATCACATACGGGGCGGCTTCGACACCATGTAAATATACAACGAACACACACCAGACATGTCGAGTGCCTTTCAAACGTATTCATAACCCCTTTAACACCGCCGCATTAGTTTTAGTGATATGACCACAAACTCCCAATGTAATTTCTCTGGATTTTATGTGACAGTCTGAACCAACGTACAACAAGTGGAAGGAAAATGAGACATGTTTGTAAAAATTTTGTTTAACAAATTTTTGTCTAAAAAAAAGTGGGCAAGGATTTGATTTGATTTGAAATATTTCAAGTATCTCTGACTGTAGACTTAGGTTGTTGTACTGCTGGAAGTAGAACATTTGTTTCAAGTCTTTCAGCTCCATTCATCCTCCGATCATCTTTTATTGGAGGAAAAAAGATGATCCCTACTGAAAAAATGGAGTCCCCACAACATAATGCTATCTCCGTTGTATTTTACTTTTTACTGCAGCAACGGTGTGTTCCAGGTTAGGTCTAGTGCTACTTTTCCTCCACACATACAGGCCAAAAGACTTTACTTTGGTCTAATGTGACCAGACAACCTTCCTTCACAGGTTGCTGTGTCTCCTCTATGGCTTGTGACTTTAAACGATAAGTCTTCTTGCCACTCTTCCGTAACGGTCAGATTTGTGAATTACAGGACTAATAACTGTCCTGTTCACAGATTCTTCCCACCTTAGCTGTGAATCTCTGCAGCTGCAATAAAGTAATAATGGGCCTTCTGACAATTTCCCTCTGTCTGCATTCTCAGTTTTCAGAGGGCAGCCATTTGTTGCTAGGTTTCCAGTTGTTCCATACTCTCTATCATTTTGATGATGGATTATTTATTTATTTATTTAACACTACATTAAATGTTCCCAAAACCTTATTGTTAACCTGTCTGCTGTGTTCCATTGTCTTCATGATGCGTTTGTTCTCTTATGTTCTTTACAGAAAACTGTGATTGAAGTGCACAAGGGTGGATTTCATTTATTACTTAGGTGATCGTCTAAGCCATTTGGTTGGACTGGATTTTATTTAGAGGTATCAGAGTAACAGGGGCTGAACATAAATGCACACCACACTTTCCAGACTTCTTTTTTTTTTCATTTTTGTAAAGAGACAGTTTAATGGGTCTGAACACATTTGCAAAGTACAGCATTTTCATACCTTGCTAATACACTGGTAAACAGTCGTAATCAGTTCCTGACTGACCATGTCAATGAATTTAATGCACGGCCCTTTAAGACTTGTTATCTGTTTCTTTACTATGGCTTCAAATGCCATATCAGGTGTAAACAAGCCTGTCCTGTGAGGGGAGAAAAAACATAGAATTATATTTTGGAACTGAAAACTACAAATGAGGAAAGGGGGCTGAACTCTGTACTGCACCTGACTCCATGTATGTTTCGTATGGCATAGTTGATCTCCTGGCGGAGCTTCCTCTCGTCAGACTCAATCTTGGTGAGGACATCGCACCATTACAGTTAAACATTACAGCTACTGAGGGTCATAATTTATCAGAGAACAGTTGTATGGCCGCTTGCCAAGTGCAACTCAAACACACATACCTTGACCAGCTCGGTGGGGAAGCGTTCGTGGAAGATTTGGTTGATCCTAGCCCCTCCAGAGAGTGTCACTGTGTCCACTTTGTCACCGGACCCTTCGATTAGCTTCTCAAAGTCAACAGCCAAACGCTGAACCAATCTAAAGACAGAAAAAACACATTGGACATCCACATACACATCAATTAAAAGGTGTACATAAGAATAAACACAAAGAGCGACTAACTGTAGCAGTGTCTTGGTCCTGCGTGAAGCATCGTCTGGACTGAACTTCCTGTATTCTTCAGCCTTTTTATTCAAGGCCAGAAGCTGGCTCTGTAGGTGGCTACGAAAGGCCGGCAGCGCTTCCCTGATGTGGTTTGTCAGTTGCTGCAAACAAGTACTGTCAATGCTCAAGTGCAATGCGTTTCTGTTCCCAAGTGGGCATGCGTGAATTGACGTTAACCTGGTTAAGTATTCTTTGTAAATATGGGGTCCCCATGCGTTCTGCTATGTGTTTGTAAGCTGGATGGGACAGAAAGAAATCTCTCTCTGATTCCAGGGCTGCCATGATGTCCTTGTTCCCATCAATGTCCTTCTGGCTGCGGTTCACAATCCCTATGTAACCTGGGGAGGAAGAGGTAAAGCACAAGCAATGAGCATCTGGTCACTGTAGGCAACACCAACAGTAATATGAGGAACATATAGTATATGTGTATATAAGTACAAGCTTTACTATGCTTCTTGTGGAAGTGAGTTTGATGTTTTTGTTTATTTTAAACACGTGCGGGTCCATGTTTACTGGTAAACCAGTGGAGAGCGGGCATTGAGGCGCAGCTGTCTGCCGAGAGTTGATGCCGTTTTCCCAACAACACTTTTGTTTGTTTGGAGTTTATTTTCAGATCATATTAACTTTCTCTTCAGTACTGCAGTCAATCAAAGATGACACGAATTACCTGCACAGCTCTACTACGAGGAAAAGTAAAAAATAAAACTTTTTCACTTAATGTGAACTTTCTCAAGTTCACATCAAGTTCAAGTGATGTGAACTTGAAAAAGTTCAAGTTCACATCACTTGAACGTTTTCAACCCTGTACATGTTACATTCACAAACTTTCATGATTTAATCTGGTTTTGATGTCAGTAACTAAAAGGAAAATGATTTGTTTTGTGTAAATAATTTTGAAAATGTGTGGAGTGCATATTATGTGTGTATAACCACTTTTACTTTGATACATCTAAATCAATTGCAGTGCAACCAGCTTCCTTCACAAGTAGCTTCTACACCTGTGAGTAGTTTAATGTTACTATGTTACTATGAGTTGCTACTCGGTGAACCCCTCAGAGGTTTGTTAGGTAATAAAACAATACCCCAAGCTTCAATAACTAACTGCTTAATTAATCTGACAATGGAGTGTGGCATAACTGCAAACGCACAAATACCCTGTCAGTAATATAACAGTTTGTGTCAAAGTCTTTTCAACAGACAAAATGGCCCAGTCAAAGTCTAGACTTCAAATCCCACTGATAGACTGTGGCAATATGTTTGAAAAAATTGGTTGTTCTTTATCCAGCCCGACTAAGCTTGAGCTATGAGCAACAATTTCAGCCTCCAACCAAATGATACAGAAACACCCAGAAAGAGTTACAGCTTTGATTGCAGAAGGTGGATCTACAATGTATTGCCTCGGGGAGACTGAATTCAAAAGCATGCCACACTTGTGGCCAACACCACCATAAAACACCAAAAAAGAAATATAACCATGCATCATTTTCTTTACAATAATGTACTATTTTGTGTATGATAATCAGAAAATTTACAAGATGCTAAAGTTTGTAGTTGTAACATGGCATAATGTGGAAAAGTTTGAATGGTATGGACACTTTTGCAAGATACACAGTCTTCTCATGTGAGACAAATTCAGCTTGCATATTCTGATGTGTCCTTGGGAACTTTCCCCTTACAGCCATTTTTTTTCCCATTATGACAACAGTGAGAAATTTGTGTGTATGTATAACAGAGGGGCATGTTGTACGAAGTGGACCAAATCCCTGACTTAGAACAGTGATAGATGTAATAGCAGCAGACTTCAAATATAATGCAGCAGCTCAGTGCTGCTACATGAGCACTTATACCAGTGGGCTCCCATGGCTAATGGATTTCCACTGCAGGAGAAGCATGAAGGATCCCAGCAACTGGAAGTGCTTTACTCATTCTGCACACAGACACACTCTCTCCCTCACACACTCAAACGCCTGCAGTCTACATTGCCCACATTTCTCACCCCTAACCACTCAACAGCAATGTATATTATTACAAAGTACAAATGCATGCACGTAGGCATGATCTACACACTATTTCAGTTATAATAATAAAAAAGGGTAAAACTGGAAGTGTGACAAATTATATATATAAAAAAAAGATCATTTCTTTTTGTCAACACACCTCTGCGTAAGGGGAGCAACCGGTTTTCTAGTATTTCCTTGGCATCAGTTCCTTTATCCATCAGATCCAGTTTTGTGATTACACCAATTGTCCGCTGACCTGGGGCGAAGAAAAAAAAACTATCTTTAAATTTTTATTTTTTATTTTTTTTTTTTTACAATATATTATTTCAATGTTATATCAGTTTTCAAATACATTCTAAAACTTTGGCCAAATATATTTTTTTATTAATCAGGAGGATATTCTTATAAGAGATGCTTATTTGTTTTCGCACAGTTTCATGGTTTGTTTGTTTGTTTATTTGAATCCTCATTAGCCATTGCTGTAATAATGACCACTCTTCCTTGGGTCTACAGCATTAAAAAATACATTTGTTACAAAAACAGTTACAAACATTTAACATAATATATTGATTCATAATGTACAATTATTGTTGTGTTTTTCCACTTAGATTCCCTGCTGCACATATATCTCTGGAACTAGCGTTCCTGTTCCATCTGTAAGAATAAATCAGCAACAAAACTATTCCACCAAGGCAGCCTCTGCAGTAAAGTTTTAAGATGGTTTACTGTCTCAGTCCTAGTGTTTTACTATCAATCGTATTGATTTTAAGTGTTTTACTCAAGATTTCATAATGTCCAGGCCTGTCTCCTTATTTTTTTTTAATGATTCTGTTTCAACAAATTCCTTTTTGTCAGTTTCAAGTTATTCCAGTGCTTTTCATCTATACTGGGTACTAATCAGCTGAGCTTGGTTAACCAGTATTTGTCAGTAGGGGAATCTTTAACACTTTCATTGGTCAACATCACTTCTGGTATTCCATTTGCTGGGGATATTTACACACAATCGAGAGTTTTCAATCGAAAACAAGAACTTAATGAGTAAAAATTAGGAAAAATATCCAAGTGCAAGTTAGTGGTCGATTACAGAATTACAGTTTTGAAGAAGAGGGGAGTGGATCTACTGCACCAGTGCGCCATGCCTGGTGTGTTTTAAGTTCAGACACAATTATCCAAACAGTTGTACGCAGTTGTGTAGCTGAATGAGCAACAGTACAAAGACAAAGAGTTAACGCCAACATTGATCTGCCAGTCATCCCCCACATAGATGCAAGTTACCTTGCGGGTCAACGTCTTTGGCCAGCTTAAGTGCATCTGAGTTGGCCAGGTCAGTGTTAGCGGGCGTGACAGCCAGAATAAGACAGTTCTCCTTACAGATATACTGCATGATTATGTCTCGTATCTGGTACTCTATGTCCGCTGGCTGGTCTCCCACAGGTACTTTGGTGATGCCAGGCAAGTCCACAAGAGTCAGGTTCAGCACTTTAAGCACAGAAATAAACACATGCAGGTCACATCTATACCAGCTATACCAGATATATGGTATCTAGTGGATGGGTAATGAGTAACACAGAAAAACAAGCTGCGTTACCATGAGGCGAGTAAATCTTGAGGGTGATGGGAACAGGAGAGATGCCTTTATTTGATCCTGTGAGTCTGCGTGTCTCTGACTCAATTTCCCTGCGGATATCACCGAAATCTGTGAACTTCCTTCCCTTGCAGTGGAAGAATTCCCCGTATTCTTGAAGGATACACAGTAAGCAAAAGAAACATCAGTGAAACAAGCGCAACGTCATCAATAGAAGTCTACTTGACTCTCGTTATCACCGACACAGTGCTAAAGCAATTCTACTTCTATTTGCAAGCATTTTATTAAACGAGAAGAAATACAGGAGTGTTGAGCACTACTCCAGCGTTTTAAGGTATAACATATGCTGCCATCTAGTGGTAACAGGGAGGACGTACTAAGGAGTGACACATCAACTGCATCTGTGATGTTTACCTGCGCTTGAGTTTAGGAGCTGAAGGATTAACGGTCTCCGTGTGACAATTCCTGAACCCCGTGGAAGGAAGTCTCTGTTAGATAAGAAAGATCGATTTTGAAAAAAATAAATAAATAAATATGCAGACACACCCCCCCACGCCTAAACACACACACAGACAGACAATGGGCAAGAAGCAGTCAGTGTTTCAGAAACATGGTTTTAATTCTATTTGGAGCAAACCAAGCTATGACAATAACTGCTATGATGATATCATGATTTCCTCATACAACGCGTCATACAATTTACGCAGCATTTACAGGATAAACGTGATGACAAAGACCACAAAAATGGTTTTCACCAAACACACAGATTATTGTTTGAGGAAAGTGACGCAGCGGGTGCAAAATAACCCCCCCCTTTCCTATTAAAAATCCTTTTCAGGAAGTTTGTTTTACTACATCCTGTTGCCGGTCAGACAGTTCACTACAGAAAGGGTTGTCATAACACAATCCTGAAACAAAGGCCTGCAAATCAGGGCTAAAATATCAACATGGACACAGATGGGAACTAGTGTGTTCATCACAACTGCTGCTTCAGTTTGCTTTGTAACTTATTCAAACAACCACGCTATTCACCAGAGAGCAGGAATATTTTTAAAACCATAACATCTTTCATCCGTCTAGTCAAGATGGGACAAAATAAGGCTTTGTTCGGGCCATTTTTATTCACATGAATAACTTGTAAGCTGACTAGGGTTGTGCTCCAGGAGTCACGTTGACCTCAGTCCTCTTTACTGCCTTCAACAAAGTCTGCGTGTGAGATAAACTCTGAGGGCTCATGGTGCTCTGAGTGCCGTCACACCACCACGTCTGGCATCCACCACTTCACACTGGCAAACATGTCCAGGACGCTCTGTCGGACTCCATGATGTAGAACATACAAACACTGGGAGATGCATGAAATATACGTTTCACTTGATCACGTCCTGGTCGCTGAGAGGCCCTCATTGTTTTACTTTTGACCATATAAATCACCCCGCAGTACTTTACAAATTTATGCATATAAGACTTGCAGTATCAATAGATTTGATTATTTGTTGGGGTTTTTTTTGGATGGGAGATTAAAGGAATAGAGGATAAATTAATAAAGACTCAGAAGTACTTCTGAGAGTGATCAATAACAACAAACATACAGATGTTTTAAGGACAAATTGCTGATAAATTGACCCACAAGAGGGTGACGACTCAAACACCAACAAATAAATATCCATCCTTCCCTTCTCTAAATAAAAAGAAAATATTCAGAGTGAGACACAAACAAAAGCAGAAAAATCTAAACTAGATAGCTACAAATTAGGCAGAAGCTTAGATCATATTCATTAGACCTTTTCTATTCCTCACTCCCTACACTTCTTTTTACGCTGTAAATTAAGAGCATTAAGTTACTGGCGTTCAGAAGTATTTAATAAAATGTAGCAGTGGCGGTTTTTAACTTTAGTGGTACGGCTTTGACGCAGTTAAACCCAGAAATAGCTTTCTATTTCCTACTTGCATGTCCGGTCAATAGGAAGTAGGCACCACCTTTGCTGCGCACAGTGGAGAAAATATGGCTGTTGGCATATGTTACTGAAGTTGGTATATGATTTGAAGCTTGTGACGCAACTCAAAATTGAAGAGCTGTTTAGGTAGTGCAGACATTTTACCATCTCCAGTTCAGTATCTTGCACATTTAGACGAGTCAGATGTCAAAACTACTTCACAAAAGTGAGCAAAAGTTTTTAAGACCCAATTTGAGATTTACAAAATATTTCTTTTTGTTTTGTAAATACCAAAGAGAATTTGAATGCTTGTATGCCATTGTTTACCACTTCATATTGAGAAGGCTTATACTGAAAGCAATATATTTGGAAAAGGGGGATTCAGATTTTTTTTTTTTCAATGTTTCTGACATTACACATAATAAAATGTGTTGGTGGAGCAGTTGTTAGAACTTCTGCTTTGCAGCAAGGAGGTTCTAATTTTGAATCCTAGCCTGCACCCTTCCTCTATAGAGACTGAATGTTCTCCACATGCGTAAGTGGGTTCTCACCAGATACTCCAGTTTTCTTCCACTGTGGTCCGGCACCTTGCAAATGTAACTGGTAAAGATAATGGACAAATAAATGTGGGGGGGTTTGGTGCGAATGTGTGTGAGTCAGCAACAAGAGGGGCTCACCCAGCACACAATTCAGGTTAGAACCACCAATACTAGATTGTGGAAGGCATAGCATTTATCCTTTGCCTTTTCAGTCTTCCTCCAAGTTCTACAAGAGATGGTAATTCATAATTTTTCTTAAGTGGCAAGAGTTTCTTCTCTGTATGGCATTATGTCAGTAGAAACATCAGTTATCTAACTATAAAACATGTCAAATTACTTACCGCATATTATTCGATAAGCATGAATAAATCCCAATCATAAGGGTGTGATGAATAACTTTGGCTGAAAAACTAAACCCACCTGTGCACTTTTCCACATTTTCACAGTTATGCAGTGGGACAACCAAGAGGTGGTCGGGAATGGACATCTTATGATATTAGTACCCCCCCCCCCCCCCCCCCCCCCTCCTAATATTTTAATGCATGGCTTTTAGGGAGAGGAATAACATTCCTCTGTGAATATAGATATTCATGTAATAGGAACAGTAATTTAGCATGATTTTCAACTTTTTGCAGGGATTTAAAAATGTCTTAACATGTTAAAATAGCTGATTTTTTGTGTGTAGTTACTAACAAACGCAATATACAAATTATTAGGTTGTTTAAAATGTAAAAGATTTAAAGTTCCAACAGAACATATACGGTAAATACATAAATAAACCTGAAGTCCTGTTTCGGCTTTTTGTTTTAGTGGGCCACTCCTAAATTCCCCCTTCATTCTGGACGCGCCCCTGCAGATAGTGAAACTCCACGTGGAGTGATTCACGCACAAAGGGGAATTTTTTGTTGTTGTTGTTCTTTCGGTTAACATTTGAGTGATGATGATCTTACCTGCCAACAAAGTTTTCCAGCACGGAGCTCTTACCCGCGCTCTGGCCGCCCACCACGGCGATCTGCGGCAGGTGGAGGCTGCAGCTCTGTCCCACGGTGCTCAGAGCTTCCTGGAGGCGGTTGACCAGCGGGATCAGGTCCTCCATCCCACGGTTGCCCATCGCAACGAGGGCTGCTACCTGTCCAGCCCCAATTTTCCCGTTTCCCCACCCTTTCTAGTCAACGCCACTCGACAGCGAAACTACCATATTTTAATGTTACTCGGGGTTATAAAGTCTTCATGAAGTGAAAACATAAAAACTTAAAACATAGGACACGCGAAACAGGGCTGCTGCTGCTTTTTCCAAGGCAGGACCAGCCGTTAGCACTTCAGAGTAAAGAAAGTAACATCGGTCCTTGTCGTTGTCAAAGAAAGAATATCCCCTATAAAGTTCGCTAAAGACATGTTTCTTCACTCAAACCTTAAAACATTTGTAGTGTTTCCTCTCGTTAAAACTCCGGACAAGTTTCCGTAGTTCCCCCTCTTCCCTAAGGTAGCTCCATGGAAAACAGAAGTAGGAACGTTCTGCTTTGACAGCTAACGGAATGAAGTTTTCTGCGCATGCGCACAAGCGAACAAATCTGCCTCCCCTGAGCAGCCCTTCCTTTGTCCCCCCCTTCTCCGAAATCAGAAGACAGACAAACTTTGTAGCCAATTAGCTAGCACCTAAAAATGCAATCACTGCTCTGGGGTTGCAGCTATTTAAACTCCCACAGGTCTGCAGTAGGGTAGGGCACAAGCTGCAGCCCTATAAACACAGCAACCAGAGCCAGAGTGTGTAGTTCATCCACTGTAAATAACGCTGCTGCATTCTTAGCCTGTGAGGGAGTGTGCACAGTGGAGTGAAAGAGAAACCAGAGGCAAGTGAAAGAAAAAATGCACACGATATTTATTAGTGATACATTTTTTTTTTCCATCAGTCTAACCCTGTGCTTAAAAAGTTACTCTAGCTTCAGATCTTTTATCATCTCTGCAATGTCTATGAGTGGCCTTCGTTTGGGTTCAGTTCTGTCACAGGACAACATGCTCTGGAAATTCTTGGCTGCTTGGCTGGAGGATGGAAGGATGTGCGCGGCATTCTTTTCTTCTCGGGAGCACAGGAGGACCTCGTTGATCTCCTCGGCGATCTTTCGAGAGAGCACAGTGGGAAACACGCTCTTGACACGCTCGAGCACGTCCGTCCTCAGGACTGGATCGCGGCACACGAGGTTTAATATGAACAGACCTGGCAGCAAAAGATTCAAAAGGATGGTATTACAAACACATGAAAAACTATATTTCCGTTTTAATAGCCTCAAATCTAAATAAGTCGGGGATGTGGGTAAAATGCAATGGCAACATTTAATGTACTCAAATGAAGATAAAGTTATTGCATTTACTTTTAGTTTTGTTTCGGATACGTGATCCCAAGTTATTTCCTGTTTGGTCTTGTCAGGCACCTTCCCACTTCCCAAACACACACACACACGCACGCACACCCCCCCACACACTTGATTCCTCTACTTCTGCATTCCAGAATTATGACATAATCCCAAAACATATGTAAAGACACTGCCACACATCTTAAATCATTCTGGCATTAAAAGCTACAATAAGGCATGTTTGGGATTCAGTGGCTTCCAATACAATTATTATAATCCTTGAACTTTTCCACATTTTGTCACGTTGCAACTATAAACTTAAGTGTATTTTATCGGGATTTTATGCGACAGAACACAACGTGCTGCATACTGAAGTCAATTTAAATGGAAGGAGAGTGATGAAGGTTTTCAATGTTTTTCTTTCTTCATAAAAATAAATCTGAAGTGTAATTAACCCCAAGTCAAAACGTTTCATCAGTTTTGTACATCTAGAAACTGAAATCATTCTTCTATGCAAAATAGTTCAATCACATATAGACTTAATAGTGGGTGTCTGAGATTAGCAGCTTCCGAGTCTCATCAGAGATCTTTAATTGCAAGTAGGTCAAGACTTTGAGAAGGGTCTAGGTTTTATCAAAACCGTGCTGTTGTACCTTTTTGCTAGATGTGTACTTCCACTTTGATCTCAAGACTATTGCAGATTATTCTAAGCTTTTTTTCCCCCAGAAATATATATGTAGTAAAATTGAACCCTTGTTTACCTCTAGGAGTGAGCAAGTTAAAAACTTTCTGCAGAACAGCAGTTTCTACAAAGGCAGCAGGAGGGCAGCTCATCCCCACAGAGCTGTCTTTGTTGTCTACATCAAACATGACGACATCAAACAAATGGCCACCTTGTAAAGAAAGAAAAGAAAACCCAGTCAGATGTGAGTTTGTTGATATATCCACTTTTTTTTTTCTGTCAACGTTCCTGACGCCTTATTTTCACGCTGACCTTCTTTCTCCAGGAAACAGATGCGCTCCAGGCCATCGCCAAGGGTGACGGTCAAACGATTGTCCGGTCGGAATCCGAACCATTCCTTTGCCACCTCCAGCACAACTGGGTCTAATTCTACTACCTCGACGGCGGCATCAGGCACAAAGTCTCGGAGGAACTGAGGCAGGCCTCCTCCGCCGAGGCCCACCAGGAGCACCGAAACCGGAGCGTCTAGGAAGGAAGACGGTCAGAAAACGTTTGTAAAGATGAATCCAATGCTAACTCATGCAGAGGTTCTGGTATATCCAAAAATGGAGGGGTCTGCATAGACACACACCTTTGTTCTGTGTGGTCCCCACGCCAAGCATTGAAAGACCAGCCACCATGACCTCATGGTGAGCACAGCACAGGAAGCCGCTGTCCACTGACACACAGGCTGAAGGTGTAACTGCTGCCTTGGTCTTCTTTTTGTTCTTCTTCTTGTGACTTGATGCTGCACAAATTTTCATCCATTTAATTTATTCATATTATTGCTCCCCATTTTATTATATTAAAATAAAACCTTTAATGTCAAAGTGAAAACTAATTTGTACAACATAATGACAGTTAAATAAAAATATGTAGCATAAAATAATGCCACATTCAAGTCAGTACTTGGTAGATGCACCTTTGACTGCAACAACAGCACAAACACTCACTGGTTAATCAGTATTACTGGCTACCATTATAGCATGAAGACAAAAGGACATTCCAAGCAAATCAGAGAAAGGGTTATTGAAAAGTATATGTTAGGGGAAGGATACAAAAAAATCTGGAGTTCAGTTTAATCCATCATCAAAAGATGGAAGGCATATGGCACGTGTAAATCTGCCTAAATCAAGCCATCTTCCCAAACTGAGTGACGACAATGCCACAATGTGACAGTGCAAGAAGTGTGTTCATGTGAGTGTGCAGCTATTTTCTGCTCCCCCTCCCTTCAGGGCTGCACACTGTCATGTAACTAGGGAGTTCCTAATTCTAATAATAAATTCAAATATGCTGCTAATTTTGCTTAGAGTTGCAAACAAACCCATTTGAATATTTAATTTAAGGAAACTACAAATGTCTTGATGGTACATATATAAATTTATTAATGTTATGATTGAGTTTTTCTCACTTTTTATTATTTTCCATAAATAATATCTGTTGTGTTACTGTAACTGCTGAGCTGACGGCTAATAGTTGCCTTGTTGATTTTCATTTGGTTCCATTGTGCCACAAAATGTGGCACAATGGGAAATGTCCCACTAAATGTTTAACAATGCACTGCAAATGTGCTGATCTTGCTTAAATGTTAAAAGATTATTTTTTAACGGTAAAGAAAATCTACATGCAAAATAAAAAGAATGACCAGTACTTGATGGGACGAGTCGGCTCTCTGACTGAACCAAGGAAATGTTGGACAGGAACACCAGCCTGCGATACAGTTCTCCATCTTCTCCTCTGACGTTCTCCACACAGTACTCCCCACTGAGCTGACTCACACCCCTGCTGACTTCTTCTCGCCAACCGAGATCCCCTCCCACTGACAGAAACGGCACCTACAAGAAGAACCAGGGTCCCAATGGATTACCGGATGAGCTTTTCCAGAGCTGCAACAAGCTCATTTTTGTTGAAGGCAGTTTTAGAAAACAACATCCGAACGTAGAGGAAGGCGCTCTGGTCGAGTGAGACCAATGTTTGACTTTTTGTCTTGCATACAAAACATTAGGTGCAGCAGAAAAAAACTTGAGGCCGTGAAAGTGGTTTCACTTCCAGAACAATCGTGATGCTTATAATGCAGGAGAGCTACTGAGGGGTTGGTTGGATCAAAGCATATTCATGAGTTAGAATGACCTAGTTCAAATAAATCCATATAACAATTTATGACAAGACTTGAAAGTTGATTTTCTGAAATGTTCTTCTTCAACCAGCCTGAAAAAGTCTGAGCTATTTTGCAAACAATCATGGAGAAACCCTTCATGTCCTAGATGTCCAAAGCTAACTCAGACATACCCCAAAAGATGGTGGCTCTACAAACTATTTACTCATGAGGGATAGATACAAATGCATTCCATATTTTTTTATGATATACTGCTTTGTGTTTATCTATCAAATAAAATCTTTGAAATTTGTGGTCGTACAGTGACAAAATGCAAAAACACTTACGCGGACACGAATACTTGCGTGTTTACCTGCTGGTTGGTTGGCATACCCGGTGGAGCCAAGTCCATCACCACCGGTGAGAGCTCTGATTGGACTGCTTGCATGTCTGTGTACTCCTGATTCCTGTGCATTGAAGCAATAACCAGGCGACGAAAATTGGCGCTGGCAGCCAGCTGCCTCCTGCCCTCAGTGGAGCTATAGAGCCAAGCCGTCTCACTCCCTCTGGGTACTGTCAAAACAAGACAAGTCAGGCAACTAGAATCAATGTAAGAACAAAAAAAACATAAAAGCAATGTGATGGAGAAATGAAGAGCTCACCTATAAATATAGCAAATTGGTTGGATCTCGGCACTTTGGCTCCAGGCGGACAATCTTGCACTGTGAGAGTGTATCTGGGAAGACCTGTCTTGGCATTACAGAGCGTAAGGGAAAGGCTCGAACCAGGGTCTGTGCTTGTACGAAGTCTCTTCCTCAGAACAGAATAAGCCTGATACTCCCTCACAGCAGACAACAGCTCACACACCTGTGTGTGTCTGACAGGCGCTCCATCATCGCCGACACACATCTCTAGAATGGGAGTAGGCATGGGTTGGCGGAACTTGGTGCAGATGAGAACAAAAACAGGTAAAGCGAAGGTGTCTTCTTCTTCTTTCCCCCTTTCGTCCTGCAGGCAGTGAAGCCTGACCGCCCAGCCCATGTGAACAAAGTGCTCCACAGCCAGCTTGACCACTGCCTCCTGAGCCAGAGTCACACACACATACCGCCCACCGACTTTAAGGACCCGACCAACCTGCAAGCACACAATGACGGGTGGACAAAAACGTAAATCCTTTTCATATTTTGTCTGGTGCTGCATCTGCTGCTGTCTTACCTCAGTGATCATCCTCCTGGCCAGAGCTCCTTCCTCTTCAGATGCCATTGCATCCAGAGTGCCTTTGTCCAGAGCGGCCTGGAAGCTGGCATCCTCATAGGGAGTCTGGGTGGCATCCACCTGATGGAAGGTCAGGTCTGGTCGGCGCTCTGCATTTCGCTGGCTCATGTGAGCCACTACGGTCTCGCTGATGTCTATGTTAGTCAGGTGTTTGTAGCCAACGTCATACAGCTGCTCACTCAGCTCAGAGTTACCACAGCCGACGACCAGAACCTACAGGGAGGAATGCAACGACATGGAGAACTGTAAATAAAAGGCTTGTGTTCTGCAGTCATGGGTTTATAAAAGTTTCAAACTGTGGCAGGATACTGTTTCTCCCACCTTATCCTGCACTTTGATGTATTTGTGAAGAACGCCGCACAATTTGTTGTAGTCTCCATACCACTCAAAAGCTCTCTCCCCTCGCTTCTTGAAGAACCTCTCCCAGTACTCTGCAGAGCTGAACTCCTCGGCGGTGCGAGGTAAAAGGCTCATTTTGTCCTCTAGGGTGTGAAGTCGTTTCAACAGCTACTTTCCAGAACTATTTTTCACTCCGCATGGCTCCTCGGACTCGGTTGTCTGCCCGGACAACATTTCTGACAGTACCTCAAGGTGATTGGTGAATTCTTTCGTTCGCGAGGACGCTTGCTGGTACCTGATTCGCTGCGAGGTGAAGGGAGTGATTTCATTGGCTAAAGTGGAACTCTGAAGGTCCGGGTTTTTTTAGTTCTCCCGGTGTGGTTAAACATGGCTGCCCCAGCAAGAAAAACTGTCGTCTTTGTGACTGGAAACCCAAAGAAAGTCGAAGAAGTAAGAGTTTGACATTTTGTTATTTGCTACTGTCTTGTTTTATGTTTAAAGTCTCTATTTTTCTTACACGTATCAAATTTGTTTGTTACATCCGTGAGCTGCGTTTTAGATGTACCGTTTATATTTCTAACTTCGTTTCCCCCCCCCCACATCTTTCAGGTTGTCCATATACTCGGAGACCAATTTCCCTACAAAGTCGTGTCGAAAAAGATTGATTGTAAGTACTTAAAGGAGACACCTGACTTAAAATTAGCTGCTACTGAATAGCCTCATTGAGTAGCAGCTAAGGAAGCGGAGGCATTTTGTGACCACAAGTAAAACGTTGCTACGTTAAGTTAAACGTAGCAACGTGGCAAAAGTAAAACGTTCTGTTTTACTTGTGTGTTTTACGTGTTCACCACAAGTCAAGATACATATAAACAATATAATAGCATAACTCTCTGTCTCTGCCCACGCTTCACGCTCTGCCCACTATACTCCAGTGCCTGAGTACCAGGGGGAGCCGGACGAAGTTTGCATACAGAAGTGTAAGGAGGCCGCACGGCAGGTACATTATATTGCAACTGTATAACTGCAAGACCCCCTCCCCCTCATTTTCACCTAATTTTGTCAGCATAAAAGTGAAACTGCCGTTTTTATCCTGAAGATTGATGGACCAGTCATAGTGGAGGACACCTGCCTGTGTTTCCGGGCTTTAGGAGGACTGCCTGGTCCTTACATGTAAGTGCAGTTCCTATTCCTAATAAAGTCGTACATCTCAGATCAGAAAACTTTACCAAAGTTAACAGGTTTTTTTTTTTGTTTGTTTGTTTCTAGCAAATGGTTTCTTAATCAACTACAGCCAACAGGTAAGTAGTAAAGTAATTGTTCATTTAATGTTGGGTAAACAAATTGTGATTAAAGCTCTGCAATATTTCTAATCTTTTGGTATTTGGTTGTGGGATTGTAATTCAGGCCTCCACACGCTCTTAGCTGGCTTTGAGGATAAATCAGCGTGGGCTCTCTGCACCTTTGCATTCAGCGCTGGTAGAGGTGAACCCGTGCAGCTCTTCAGAGGGAAAGTTGAGGTTAGATTCGGTCTCACTGACATTTCTTTAGTGGCTGCGTTGTGTAGTTTTGCCTCTGACATACTTCTCAACATAATTTAGGGGATGATTGTGGAGCCCAGGGGGCCTCCAGACTTTGGATGGGATCCCTGTTTCGAGCCAGACGGATATGACAAAACGTAAACAACTATTTGCTTTTTACCACAAGAGGGAGCCAGAGGATAACACACTGTTAGAGTGGATATAGAAAATACCAAATCAGAACCCCCATCCTATTAGGGATAAAGTGCCTTTGTCAATGCACTGTTTTAGAAATGCTTACTTTTTCTTTTCTCTCTTATCTGTAGTTATGCCGAACTTCCCAAAGAAGTAAAGAATTCAATCTCTCACCGCTACCGGGCACTTGCGGCCATGTCCGAGCACTTTGCAAAAATCAACCGTACCTCACAAGAGAGCAAGAAGAACAAGCAGGATGAGTAAAAGTTCTTTGGTTTCAAAAAAGTGCACCGACCTGGATTGAAATTAGATGGTTCACCTTGTAATTACTGTGTTGTGAAGCCTACCGCTGAACGGGGCTTGGGTTATATCTGTTTCTGTCTTAATTTGAATAAACTTTTATTTTCGAAGGTTCTATTTTGTGAGTCAGTCTTTGACACAAATTGTTTTGGAATATGTTTTATTTATAAATACCATGATCACAATAACTGTAAGGTAATTTTTTTTAAAAAAGGCAGCGATCACTTCCTCCAGTTTTGCTCTCCTGTGCCAAAGTAGAATCTCCAAGTCGCCTGTTTGAGTTTTAGTTTCCTGGGACTGACAAAGATAGACTCAGAAAAGACCATAATTCATGAAATGAAAAGCTCCTGGGTCCTGATGAGAGCAGCAGATCTCTCTGTTTCTAAGGCTGGGCCCGTGGATTTTGGCACAAGAAGCAGAAAGTTGTTCAAGATGGAGTCCAAAAAAGATGGAGGGAAGGGAGTTTGGGAGGAGACGGCCCCTGATGGGGAGAGTGGGGTGTTCAGTGGACATAGCACAGTGATACCAGAAGAGATTTGGTAAAAAAAATGACTGGTCTCTGAACAGGAACTACGCATTCACCTGTGACTGATGCCTATTAGAAGCACTGAGAAAGAGTCAGGCTCATAAACGTGTTTTCTTTTAGACCAGTTGGAACATGTCTGGAATACTTATATTGGTACAGTTCTGGTATATATATAGATATACCAGATAAGCACTCAATGCATGCTTATCACATAAACGAGTGTTGTTTTTAGTGAACTTTGGTTAGATTTGATTTTTAGTGACTTATTTAAGCTGCTGTTTTATCCAGATAAAATGATAATCCAGCTAACAACTTAAACGAGTTTTTAAAAACAATTTGGTGGACAAATTTGAATTTAGAGTTTTGTCTAGTTTAAAAGGGATCAAAGTTACACACACACTCACTAATCTTTAATCAAATGTCCTTTACCATGTTGTACCTTTGATACATGTTTCTGAAGCCATCAACAAGCTTCTGAAATAACTGCCTGGCTATACCATCCTTTTGTTCCATATGTGGTGGTAATTTTTACCATGACTAAATTTTTAAAAAAAATCACAATAAATTCACACTTATGCATTTAATTCTAGTTTTAATTTAATGAATGTTGTATTTTTTTCAATCCTGAATAACAGTAGTCCCTGAACCTTGATAGGATGTAAAAATTACTTTTTTCTTGCTTATATGTTGTGTCAGCATATGAACTCAATAATTCAACCAAGACATTTTGGACAATTTCATGCTCCCAACTTTGTTGGAACAGCTTCAGGATGGGCCCTTCCTGTTCCAACAGGACTGCTCACCAGCGCACGACGCAAGGTTCAAAAAGAAATGAGTCCTGACATCAACCCAAGCGAGCACATTTGGGATAAATATGAAGCAAGGACTGTGAGTCGGGCCTTATAAATTAAGAAATTGTCAAAAAACATTCCCATAAGCATCACCATAAACCTTGTGGAAAGCCTCTTCAGAAGAGTTAAGAGTTACAAAAGATGGGCCCAAAACCTAAAAAACATCAAACTTCTCTAATTTGTCTTCAGAATCTTTAGGAAGCAGATGGTCAGCTTGTTTACGCTTCAGGTTGGCTCTGGATTAATATGCAAGAAGCATATGTAAGATATGAAATGTCTTACTGTAAAACTGGAGCATTTTAGTGAAGACATGTCTTGACAAACTGCTACGTTTCAATAAAAACTCATGCATTTTGCTTGACTAATGAAAACCTGTTTGTTTTACAGCAAGTATCAGATATACTGGGGCAAAGCATGTTTAGCATTCATACTCACATCCTTTCGGCGTGGACATGTTGGCAACATTTTCAGTAGTTAGGACATAAACCTTCATGACAGCATTTAAAAATGATTGCTGTGATTACGAGTAGGGAAACTTGATGTTTTTAAGCTCCGGAAAAGCCTCAGCCTGATGGAGTTTGGAAAACCATCTCCGGACATTAACTTGGATGCATTTTCCCAAATCCTCTTCATCAGGCCCGGCAAACAGGACATTATCAACTTTACGACAAGCAGAACCAGTAATAGCCGGTTTATCCAAAGTGATCTGAAGGAGACTTTGCTGCTGCAATGTTGTGTTTGCTAAAGGAATGCGTTGCTCCAGGAGAAAAGGATGCCTGACTTTATGAGCTTTTCATCCATTAGGATTAAGCCAGAGGAAGAGGAGAGTTTGATGTGGCTTTGGGGAGACAAGCTGCACTTCCTTTTAACTGGTATGCAAGACTTACCTGCCGTCTCCCGCTGTGGCGGGTTTTATTAAAACAGTAAACGCCTGCTGATACTTGACTTTTTTTCTTTTCTTTTCTTTCTAATGATTGAACCTCGTCCTTAAAACAGCTCAAAATATGTTATGCGCGACTTCAAATCTGAAAAGACTGGTTTCACCTTTCAAAGCGACGTCCATTTTCCGTCCCATAAATTTTGCGTTTCAACAAACTCTCTTGTGAATGAAGTCTCTCCAAGACATTTAAAAGGTTCAGAAGGATGAATTATTCCACCATGAACCCGCTGCTGTGAATGATGGAAACACATGACCTAATACATATTCCTGTTGAGAGTCATCCCCAGGCTGCTCTCTGTTTATGACCAAATCCAGAGCACCGAAACACTCAGTTTTGTGGTTTAGTACTTACAGTTTACCTTTTCCCCCTTCCCCATCTGTGTGATCACATTTCCCCTTAACTAATATGAACTTTACCATTGAGACAGTTTGTATTACCACTGTACTCTTAGAAATATGGTGATTTAAACTGTGGAGTCCAAGCTGGCAGACACTCACCGGACTAATAATATAGTCTGCGACGGAAGGTTATGGTTTAAGTGCACTTCTAAAGAGTCGCTCTGGGCCAGAATGTGTTTCTGCCACGACCCGGTTGACACACAGTTGCGTATCTACCTGACATTTCCGTAGCACACACACACAGAACCCACAATGCTTCAAGTAAACAACAAAGATTGTGTTGAATAAATTAATGATTAAGAACTATTATACACAGTCTGTAAAAAGGTCTGGGCTCTGACTCATTTCCAAGACTTTCCATTTCTTCCATTAACTCTCAACCAGTCCTCGGTGGATTTCCTGGCAGGTTTCGGGTCGTTGTCATGCCACAGGGCCCCATTCTGCTTCAGCTTTTACTTGATCTTTTTTTTAATTTTTTTTTTAACAGCTGGTCTCATATGTTCCCCAAGCACCCTCTGATACATAATAGAATTCATAATGATTCTATGGTGATGATCAGGCCAGGTCCTACCGCAGCCAGGCATAAATATGTCCATGTCTTTCTTTTTAATTAATGCTTAACATAAAAATCTTAACAATTTCTGGTTTTGTAGTTACTTTCTTCAAGCCTGCGGTCACACATGCAGATTCTGATGCAGCAGAATTCAGAAGGCATAAGCCAAGATTTAATACCACAAACACATCTGTAGCTGCACCTACGGCTGTATCCTCCACCTCAAGTCTTTTGTAGGCGTAAACAGGACTGCTCACGTTTTTAGCTCCATCTTTCCATCAACTCTGAGCTTCCTCGTCTTTGCTGAAGAAAAACATTGTGCTAGCATGACGCTATGGGCATTGTAAGCAGGGGGTGGGGGAGATGATATGGACTTAAAGTTTTATCATGATATTCAAGGTTCTATTGTGATAACAAAAGTGATGATTAGACATTTTTTTAGGTATGGTACAGTAATCATAGCCCCACAAACAAAACTGCAGCTCTTGAAAAACATACCGATTTGTAAAAAAAAAAAAAAAAAACTTCTTTAGGAGCCACATAAAGAATTGTGATTTGTATCACTAATCTGCACTCAGCAGCTGCATTTAATCATATTTTCAAGTTTGCTGATATTTATTCAAAAATACTTTATTGATCCCATTGAACAAACGGTGGAGAAAACAGTAAACCTAACAATCCTGACAATACGGGTAGTTGTTTTTTTTTTCTTCTAAACATTAACTGGAATTTATTGTGACAATAAACTAGAATTATAAATGATCAAATAAAAGCCCAGTGTTAGTGTTTCTACATTTACATAATTTGGGATATTGATCAAAAATTGTCTTTTGATCTTATCTGACCAAAACACCTTCCATTGTGTTTCTTTTTTTTTCTTCTTTTTGGACAACTGTGGGTCTTTAGGATTTCAGTGTTCTTGAACTTTTTATGTTTTTAGATATTTTAAAGAATTCTTCGTAAGATGTCCAAAATTTGGAATGAAGAACTTAACTTGGCTTTAAACTTTGCCACAACTTTCTCCCTTAACTGTCTGAAGTTGCTTGATCTTCATGATGTTGCTCGTTCTCTAGCAAACCTCTCAGGCCTTCACAGAAGAACTGGAGTTATTCTAGTAAGGACAATTTACATACGCTACTTCTGAAGTCAATTAGTGGCACTGGGTTCTGTTTACGGGGATCGAATTAGAAATGAAGATGAACACATAATTTCCCTTTCACTCAACAATTATGCACTAACATGAGGTGGTGTGTTGCATAAGATTCTAGGAAACAAACTGAAGTTTGTGGTTTACAAAATCTCAACAAACTGATGCTTTTGCAACTGTAGCTGGCATGCTACAGTGGGACAAACTTAGTGCTTTTTTAAGCGTCTTATTCTTTTTAATTATGAACTTCTATCATGCTTATTCAGATGTATAAAGTATATTAAATTATACAAGCATGTCGTTTTTAATACTGAATAGGATGGATATTAAAGGGGACGTTTGCGTGCCAGTCATTCATAGGTCAGAGTTACATGAAACATCATTTACAACAAAAGCTATGACCACATGACAAGAAGTTTGATTATAATTTAATTTGCCTGCCAGAAAAAAAGGAGACCGTATTTCACCTATAATCTCTGGTTCTTAAAATCATGTCTTTTCTATAACGTGTGTGAGAGGAAAACAATAAATAGTCCCAGTCTGGTGGTGCAAGAAGTGAAAGTTCTAGCCAAACAGGCCAGCGTCGTGCAAAGTCAGAGACAGTAAAGTGCGCCGGAAGTCGTCCACGGTCCACGGCTCTCTGTGTGTCAGCGCTGCAGAGGCGCTGCTGCTGTCGGGGCTGATGCTCTGCGGGTCGTTGAAGGTTATCAGGATATCTGTGGAGAACTGCGGCAGGCGGAGCAGACCCAAGTGGATGCTCACCGTGTTCCTGGCCTCTTCGTTGAACTTGGACACACACTGTGTCCCCTTCAGCATCCAGGCGCTGCTGCACTCCGACAGGGACACCTCGGCTTTGGGTAGGGCCGCAACATTACTCACGTCGAAGGCTCCTGGCTCCTGAGCTTTGTTGCTGCCCGCGATGTCCTCAAAGTGGTACCTGGCTGCGTCCTGGTCGGCCACCTGGCCCTGGTACTCCAGCAGCTCCACGATCAGGCTCTGGTCGGTGTGGGGGTGGGCGAACACCTCCTGGTTGTCCGGGATCTCCCTCAGCTCGCTAATGTCGGTGACGTTGTAGGGGATGACCGCCGACAGAGCTCCGCCAAATAGAGGGCGAAGCCGAGGAGAGCCCACTCCTGCTGCGGTCTGCATCTCACTGTTAGGGATAAAGACAGCTGCCGAGGAAGAGAAACGTCAGCTAACACGTAGAGTATTACGGACTAACTACAGGCACACAAACACTACATGTTTAAAGGATTAGGACCGAAATACACATTGACTTACATGCGGCGAAGTCGTGCAAAAATATCCACATGCACTCTGGTTCAACCTTTGCTCTGCTTCATGTTTTGGTTCCTATGTGTTCAACAGGCGTTCTGCTGCCCCCTAAAGGCGAGGAGGACGTGGAGCGCCAAACGTGCTGATAAAAATCTGACAAACTGAGCAACAGCAGACAGATTGAAACTAAGAAGTCTGGAAGGAAAGCAATATAAAACCTGTATTTTATCAAAGGCTTTCTGAGATTTCATGTAGTGAAATACTTTTGAACTTTTCCTGAGGCTTAAGATAGTGACCTAAACATCACCAACCAGACGCCACAAGCAGTTATCTGGGCCTAGATTTGAAACTGCATTAATATGTCTATTTTTCTACACAATTTCCCACAAATACCAATGTCCCATAAAATAAAATGTGTCCACACTTTTTTTCTTTTTTTTTTCAGCAAAGGTTTTGAGTTTTTCTTCATTTTAAAACCTAAAAGTACGAATAAAATGGGGGTAACAGCAATATATTTCTTATGGTAGATATTTATCAGAAATTATTGTTTTGGAGGAAGATGACCTACAAAAAAATCGGCTTATATTTTTACAATTATATATGAGCAAAATTTTGTAATTTATAAAAACTTTTGATTTAATAGACTCCACCAGTATCTTTTTGAGAACGATGTTCTCAAAACGATGTTCTGTTTATTTTACCCCACTCAGTCACCACCACCAATAACCAAATAAATCATCAAGACATTATTGGGTAGAACCGGAACATATAAAAGCATATGAAATAATACTGAAAGAAGAGGCGGAAATAATCGCGCAACCCTCAAAAATCGGTGGCGATCTCTCTCCTCATCCAGCTGTTTGCGACTTCCTGCCAGCCTGTGGTCAGCTGATTCAGACCGAGGAAAGAGGCCGGAGGTTCAGCTCTAACATCCACAATGATTACGGTGTCCCATCGTTCAGGACAGCCTGTAAAATGAACCGGAGCGATCTATAAGGCTTCTAAAAGTGTGAGATCTCTGGACCGGCAACAGAGCTCTGTGTGGAGGAGTTTATTCAGCGGATCTCCGGACGAACAGCAGGCAGCTGGTGACGTTGGCATCCTTAGCCTAACCTAGCTTACTTTAGCTTAGCCTAGCCTAGCTTAGCTTAGCCTAGCCTAGAAGCGGCCTGTTTTATTATATTGTAATTACTCTGTGGGGTTTTGCAGTTGACTAGTTCTTACGGTAGTTTCTGCTTTAAACGTCTATAATAAGTTACGTGTGGTTGTAGAAAACGAGACTCGAGTGGGTTTTTTCTTCTTCAGGGTAATATAAACAAAGCTTAATGAAAAGCTAAAGTTGAAATGGGTGTGATGTGACATAAATCAGTGTTTCTGGATACGCGCAGGTTAAAAATACTCATCTTGCTGTACTATCTGCTTTTAATAGGATGTGTTTTGGGCTCTCCTCGCGTCCTACCACCCAAACTTCACAAGAAGACACAACTAGCTATAACAGCTTCACAATGAAGATTTGTGCAGATTGTGCCTTTAAAATAATAGTTGATAGACACGAGCAACGAAATAGAAAGTAGGTAAAAAAAAAAAGGAAATGACAATTGTTGTTTGAATATAGGGTCACTCCTGCACCAGATCATTTAATCTTTTAAAGAAAACGCTGTTTGGATTTGACATTAAGAAGCAACAACAAACTTTTACCTCGTTTTTTAAAAAAAATATATATATATATAAAAATTGTTGTGTGCTGAAAACATCTATAAATAACATCAAAATAAAGCAATTAAAATTTTTCTGTTCATTTAAGTCGGAGCTGCACATGACATCATGTCTGCCATCAAAGTCTGCGGTATCTCAGCCACAAGAGAGTGCATGGAAAGAATATTCAGTAGTACATGCAGGACATCGAAACTTCCTGCTTTCCAATAATGTATTTGTCCACATGGATGGACGTTTACTGTCCTTTATGCCCTCACTTGATATTGGGGAGCGATAACCTCAGTCTCAGAGAGATGGTGAAAACATCCAGTAGAATGAAAAGGGAGTTATGATGAACAATATTGTTTACAAGAGTAAACAATATTGTTCACATTCACATCAGAATGTGATGTTTCCATGATATTGAGTAGCTCGGCTCTTTCACATGTTCCTACAAGAATGGAAAATGTTTGTAGGAATTTATTTATATATATATTTTTTAGGAATATTGTAAATTTGAAAGTGTATTTTCAATACACTGATTTAACTATTAAAGCAATAAATACATTGTTGTATAAAAGCTAAGAATAAATCAAATTGAGCTTTTATTATTTATGTCTTTGTCAATACTAGTGATGCACCTATACGAACATTTAGGCCAATATCGACATCATGGCTGATATTTGATATTTACCAATGTTTCTGTACTCTTTTTTTCCACCATGAAAAATGACCACACTGCTGACATTACGTCTTTACTTCAGTTAAACATCCCACAGTCCTTTACTGCATCACTATCACTGTGACATGACCAAATGTCCGCCCATCTAGAAACATATACACAAATGTCAACAAGATGGAAATAAACAGTGGTCATTAACATCGGCCCAGGTGTACTTATTGAACAGCTACCAGTATGTTGAAAATGACTAACTTTGATCTTAATGCCCATATGTGAGCATTGCTAATCAATATTACTCAAAAATATTAACTGAGAATGAACTCAAACAGAAGACAATGTCTTTCTATTACGACATTTATTTAAAAAATGATAGCAGAGACTAGCATTTCCATGCATCTTGCAAGTGCTTTGTGTTCATGTACACCGTGTGAGGAATTACTGAGTTTATTCGTTTCACTTTAATGCACTTTAGATATCAACATCTACACAGTTACATGTGAAGGAGGCTGCCCGTTAACACACACATGCATCCAAACCAAGAGTGTCCAACTCCAGTTCTCAAGAGTCCTGCATGTTTTTATGCTTTCCTGGTTCAGCAGGGAAGTCAGGCCTGTGCAGAGCTTGGCAGCATGCGTCGCAGGGAATTCATCCATTTATTCAGTCTTGTTGAAGCAGTGCGTTGGCTTTTGAGGACTGGAGATGGGAACCCCTCGTCTAAATGTTTCCATAAATACTTATTCAGTTCAACTTTGAGTCAGAAATACTTCATTAATTCTCAAGGGAAATTACATTGATGAAGCTGAATAATAATTCAGGGGAAAGTGCAGCAGGCTGACAGCACTTTTAGAAAATGCATTCTTCCCAATGTTCTCACTTAATTTGTTTTAGATACAAATCTCAGTTTCCATATATATATATATTTGATGCTCTTTATCTTTCAATTGCCAGATGAAGGCACTGGCTTTAATATTTTAGTCATCCTTTTTGGGGATTTTAAGCTTCTGGCCAAGAGGCCTCACGTTAACACACACTCATTTGAAAAATAAAAAGGCAATGGAAGAGCTATTTTTAAAATGATTGTTAATTAATTCAAGAGAGTTCCATTTCAAAAAATAATAATTTCAAAGTTCCAAATCTGTCCTGATTTGAGAAATCTGAGCCTCAGTGATTTTGAAGTGACGTAATTTTGTTCAGAGTTGTGAAACAGATCTTCACTACACTGCTCAAACGTCAACCCCTCCACCAAGTTATTTTGTATTTTATGGATCATACAGAGAAAATAATCTGTCTGTTGCATGAGTGTTAATGACTTCAAATGAAATGTCCAGAACTGGGAAATAAAGGTAAAAAAAAATGTAATTTTGAAATGAAAGATGTGTAGAAACTCTGTTCTCTTTTTCCATTTAATTAAGACTATTATCTATAAGCCCGCTCATAATTATTACTACTTTACAAGCCTAATTATTAAGCAATTCTTGTCAAAGTTTAGCTAAAAAATCTGTGTGCTTTGATGTGAATTCTGCAGTGTTTTTCATTGGTAGCAGCTTTGAAAGAATTTAGTTGAATTGGTGCATTTGTCTCTGTAAATCGTTCCGTTAGCTCAGTCTGCAGTCTCCTGTTTCTCTCTGTGTTTCTTCACTTTCTTCAGATCTGTCCCCTGCTTCTCCTCCCCTCTGCTCTCTTGGCTGGGGAAAGGCTGTTTTTTTCCAAACGCAACGCCAGAAGCGGACGTTAAGAAAGTATCAGACTTAACCGGAATCAATGGTACAAGTCTTACTGTCGCAGTGAGAAATGGGGTGGTGTGTGTATGCGTGTGTGTGTGTGTGTGTGTGTGTGTGTGAATGCTTCCCCGCCCCTCGGATGATTGCTCGTTGTTCTTGGGTCACATGTTTTTTAGCTCAGTGTCACAGAGGGATTTTATGGAGTTGTGTTTGTGTGTTCTCCCTCCCTCCCTCTTTGGAAGACATAGCACCCAAACTAAGATTCAAGGATGTGTTTTTGGAAGGACAGCGTGTTTCCCAGATCCGCTTCGTAGAAATTTGTTTTTGGCATCCAGAGCAGTGATGACATTTCCTTTTTTTTAATAACCAGTCAATCTTAGTTTTAAATCTGTCAGAAATGTAAAAATTAAAAATAATTTAAAAGCTGTACAAATTCATACAAATTCTGAGAATATCAGCGAAAAGATAACATATTTCAGTTGATATACTAAACTTATGTAATACATAATATAGTGACTCATTACTTGAAAGGTTAGGCTGGATGATATGGCTGAAAAACGAAACAAAAACATAAGCGTTTAATATTGATTAGTTTTTTGTTTTTAACATTGGACATACTATCAAACTGGTGCCACGACCTTTCCTGTTTGTTGTTTTTTTTATTTTTAAGCAGCTATGAGGTGCGGTGGCAAAACCTGAAACTGCTGCTGCGCCAGGTGCTCAACAGGCTGTTGCTAGGTAACCAAAGAGTGAGTGAGTGAGCGAGTTAGTTAGTTAGTTGGTTGATGCCACTCACCTTTCGGAGTTGGCCGTGAGAGGTTGCCAGCTAAAGTCATTCCTATGCCGGGTTATCTATTGATGTTGATCAAGTATCTATCATTATGCATATTGTTATTGATTTATTGTCCAGTCCTATGGGAAGGCTTTGTTTTTGTTTAATTTGATAATTAAGCCATAATATGACATAAGACAAAGAAAAAATAATTTAATACTGAAATATCACGTTTTGGAATACATTTTATTGAAAAGCTTTTAGCATATATAAAAGAAAAACCTCTCAGAGAGGTGTTCAGGATATCCTGGTTCTGCCTTTTTTTTTAAATAATCTAATTTTTTGAGATGCCCCTTTGAATAATTGACTTCATAAGTCAATCTTTATATTTTAGATGGATCAATTGGCAACGTTGGCAGCTAACTCGTTTTCTCTTGTTGGAGGATGGAAAACATCAAAACCGTCCTCTCCCTCTTTTCTGTTCAAACCGGTGATCTTCTCCTCCTGTCCTACAGAGGGAGCCAGAACGGGAGGAGCAGCCCGAAGACAACATGCCCCCCAAGTTTAAGCGACACCTCAACGACGACGAGGTCACCGGATCCGTCCGCAGCGAGAGGGTGAGGTCCAGACGCGGTGGAAAAAATCACGCGTTTTGGGGTTCTGGTTTGTCAGGAGGGCTCGAGTAAACAAGGAGCGACAGAAGCAAACATACATGATGATGGAAGAGGGAGATGGAATAAATAGAAATCACGGTTTAGATTAAACAGCAAACAAACAATAAAAATATTGGCGACACGGTGGAGTCTCCAGAAAGTCTCGCGGCCAAATATCTGCTCCTCATCAGGCTGCCCATCCTGTCCCACCTCCTCTTCCTCACCCATCCCTTCTTCTTTTGTGTTGTTTTTAACTCGGATCAAAGCCACGATTACTGTGGGGGGGGCCTCAGGGGTGGGACGATTGTGTAACATTCTCCTCTCCTTCTAGTTTTCTGCTTCTGATAATTACTACCAGTTCTCCTCGCATCTCCGGTACCGGGAGGGAGGTCGCGCAGAAGGAGAGCGTTAGCCCTCGCACTCACGAAGAGCCTTATGTTCACGTGGCCGCCATCTTTTCAGATTTCTTGCAGATGACCTGCAAAGGAAATGAAGTGTGTGTAGAACGTGTATTGGGTGTCTGATAAGGTATGCGGGTCCTTCCTCGTCTCTCTCTGCTCTTTGTAGCGTTGAAGTGCTCGGAAGACGATGGTAATGGCTGCAGCTTCTATAACTGGAATGTTATTAGTTAAACTACTCACAAAAGAAACTCCGTCTAAGCAGAGCTGAGTTTTGTATTTCTTCATCCGTCCGCTCCTATGAGTATTTAACCCTCTATGGCATGACTTTTTATTTTTGTGGGGAAGAAATATTTTCCTGCATTCTTTGGGAGCTTGGTGGTCCCTAATTACATGTCAATCATAAAATCGGACTCTGACACCTCCTGGAACCAGATTTGGGTTTGTTGCCTCAGGGTAACATTGGTCTAGAACACCAAGATTGTCTACACTGATTATGAGAAATGAAATACAAATCAAACAAAAACTATATTCATAAAAGAACTATTTTTTGGACAAAAATATGTCAAAAATCATGCCCCCCAAAAAATAAAATAAAGGAGCAATGTGAGGTACAGCTATGTGGTTTGTTGCCTGAGGGCAACGCCATGCCATAGAGCAGGGGTGGGCACTCCCGGTCCTCGAGGGCCGGTGTCCTGCAACTCTTAGATGTCTCCCTGGTCCAACACACCTGAATCCAACAGCTGAATCTCCTCCTAAGTGCAGTCAAGTTCTCCAGAGTCCTGTTAACGACCTCATTATTTGACTCAGGTGTGTTGAAGTAGAGATGCATCTAAAAGTTGCAGGACACCGGCCCTCGAGGACCAGGAGTGCCCACCCCTGCCATAGAGGGTTAATGCAGCTTTTTGGGTTTTTTTTTTCCCCACTGAATAGGATTTTACACAAAAGCACTGTGTGCCCAGATTAAAGCAATCAGAGGTTTCGGGCCAAGATTGTGCCTTAGAAAAATAATCAACTTTAAGATCTCATAATTGTTGTATTGTTCTTACTTTGACTTTGACTTCCCAGCGTATTGATTATTTTTGCTCGGAGTTGGACGACGTTCAGGGGATCGAGCTTTGGCACGCACAGCTGCACAGACGACATCCAGTCATCACAGATTGATCTCACTATTGGCGTTGCCGTCAGAGAGCAAAAGGAAAAAGGCTCCTATCGATCGCTTATTTCGGCCGTATTGTAGGGAAATGTTTCTATTTCTGCATCAGCAGCATCACCCACTAGGCGCCTCGGATGAACCACACCCTGTCATCCACCAAACAGACGAGATGCTGCGTGCGCGGTAGTGTCCCGAAACAAAATAATCCCCATAAACAGGTGTTAATCTATTAAACTCTAAACTGAATTTATTCATGTTAATAAGAAAAGAAAAATAAACATTGAAATAGTGTTTTGGAGGGGGGAAAAAATGCCATTTCTTTTATCAGTGTTCTCAACTCCAAGGATGCCTCATCTTGATCTTATCTTTGTCTGAGCCGCAATATTTTCTTTTTTCGACAGAGGAATCTGCTGGAGGAAGACTCTGATGAAGAGGAAGACTTTTTTCTGTGAGTTTGTGTTGGAATATATGGTTTTTTGTTGTTGTTGTTGTTGGGGTTTTTTTTGTAGCCATCTACCAGTTCGGGTTAGGGTTAGGGTTAGCTAAATCCCTAACAATAGCTAAATCCACAATGGATTTAGCTATTGTGGATTAGCTAAATCCACAATAGCTAAGTTCTTGTGCACCTCAGTTCTTAATCTTAGAACGCAGTTTAGATTTCCTGAGTGACCCAACTCAAACATTACCTGGTAACTTTAACTTCCATAATATATTTTTTTTTCCCAGGAGAGGTCCAACCGGACCCAGATTTGGACCTCAGAATGACAAAATGAAAAAGTAAGTACGGATTCCTCATCGCAGCTAAAAACAGGATATGCATGTGTTTTTGAAATCCTTGAAAACGATTAGATTTCAATTAGGTGTCATCAAGATTTGGGAAGTGCTTGGTTTCTCTACAAAGTCCTTGAAAGTGCTTGATAATGCTTGTTGTTAACGGCTGAAAACAAGTACTGTATTTGAAGGATAATAAAAGGACACATACATTTTTTTTTCTCAGTGTGTGAAGTTAAATCACACCAAACATCTCTTGTTTTAGGCCAGTTGGAATTGCCAAAATTATTTCTATTTGAAAAATGTCAAAAAATGTAGCAAGAACATTTCTTTATAGATTTTTTTTTGTTGTAGTTTTCTTGGACCCAGTCACGTGTGTAAAAGAGACACATTTCAAATCTTGTCTCGGCTGTAGAATGTGGAATACTGTCACAAGATGTTATTAATAACAGTATTAAATGAAGCCATATAACAGTGAATTGAAACTATCTTTTTTTATTCTTTAGTTCATTTGTACTGATATTATCTCCAGACGCTGGTGGTGCTGGAAAAGTTTGAAAAGCTGCCTTGAAAGCACTTGAAAACGCTTGGATTTTACTGTGGGAAAAGTGTACGAACCCCGTAAAACACCGGGGGCCGGGGCAGAGGCCCCACACTTTTTGAAGCTGCCGTTATGTAACCGCGGCTCCGACGTGTTTACCAGAAGTGGCTGGTTGTTGTGCAAGAGAATTTATCGCGCAGGCTCTGCTTCGATCTTTGCCAGCGCCTCGCAGACAGCCGGAGAACAGAGGAGGTCATTGTTGAGACCGTCTGGCACGCAAAGCCGTTTCTTCACGCTCGCTCCATACCTTGCAGTCTGTCACAGTCGTGCCCACGTGAAATTAGACGCCGTCATTACTGAGGGCAGGAATGTCCTGTGTAAGAAGTTCAGGCTTTCAATGCGTCCGCTCGTCTGAACCCGGGCCGTTAGATTCCTCAGGTGTTTGCGACGGCGGCCTGTTTTCTTATGCCACCCCTCCCGCCTCCGTCCAATTCCTGACTGGAGTCTTTTATGCATCTGCTTTTGCATGACATCACATAAAAAGAAAGTTATTTCAGTTTAATTTTATTTTGAATCCTCAAAATGTTAATACGGTAGATCAGGGGTAAGCAGAAGAGCTTGTGCTTCTTTTTCAACAAGGCAATAACTCTAGATTTTTGCAACAAATATACTTTAAAAAGAAAATTAAAAATTATTCCGTATGTGCCCTGCTTTAATTTGTGTCCTCAGTGTGCAGTCCCAGGTTGACGAGGTGATCGACGTGATGCAGGAGAACATCTCCAAGGTGATAGAGAGGGGCGAACGCCTCGATGACCTGCAGGACAAGTCCGGTGAGTCGCAATGTCACACCTTCTGTCACACTTCTTCTGGGTTTTGCGCGTGCACGGGACGTTTGTGCTTTTCATCCACTCGAACCGACTCCACAGAGAGAGCATCAGTGTTGTTTTTACTAACATTTACTTTGCAATCAGAGCTCTCGGGCCCTGGGGGCGTGCAACGGCGTCAAGGAAACACTCGAGTGGGACTGAGACTCTCCGCAATGTGCTTCCAATTTAAGAGAAAAACACAATTAATATAATTAGGGTTATTCGTTTCTAAAGGGAAAAAAATCCTCAAATTACCAGGCAGTAGTTGAAGTTACAGCTACTGCAAAAGATGCCGGATTTTAGAGCATTATCCGTCTGACTTAGGATTCGTCATGCTGGGCCGAGTCCCGTTTTGTCCTTGGGACCACCTTGACTTCTCTGTGCAGAATGAACAAAACAATGCCTCGGACATAGAGAGTTAAATAGGTGCCGCAGTTAAAATTAGACAGTACGCTGTCCAGATCTAAACCTAAACATCATTACCAATAATTTATTAATGTTAAGGTTTAGATCTAATAACTCGTAAGTCTATTTATCTATGAGCAAATTCTCTAGTGAGTGCAGAAGAGCAGATTGAATGCTTGAACAAAGGAAGTTCTCCTTGAAATCATTCTTTTCTCAACTATGATTACTACAAATCTACTCTTTGCTTTTTTCCCTTAAGAGCATCCAACTGCATTATCTGGTTGCAGATTATCATTATCACTGCGGAGCTTGCTCAGGATTGGCACTTTTAAACGACGTCCGGGCATAAAGAAACCATTTTTTGTCCAAGAAAGACTGAGATTCTGTAGAAAGAACCAGGATTTGATTGGATGGGGGTAAAATCAATTTTCTGTGGGACGGGGGAAGGGCAGCATCTGTTCAGGAAATGTGGAAAATTAGAAACTGTCTGCAGACGAAGAGGTGAATGATCATGACACTATTCGGTGTCGTGATGGATTTAATGAGAGTGGGAGCGCCTCCCATTCAACGGGAACCGGCTCGCTCACACATCCAGTCAAAATCTGACGATGGAGGACGTTTGTTTTTATGCGTAAGGGAACAGCATGTAACGAAGCAAAAAAGTCATAAATGGTACGGAGATCACAACATGGACGCTTTTGGGGTGAGGCCAGGAAACTCTTCACATCTTCATCATATTAAGAACTTGTGGCCACACCACCAAAAGAAAAAAGAAAAACCAAATCTGTAAATATTGACAGAAATGATTTTTAATGAAAACCTTTTAAAGTTCTCAAAAAACTATTATAGGACTTCAGTATACAGTAAGAACATATGACAAAAAGATATAAGAACACTGAGACAGTATTTCTGAGTGACAAAACATTTGAGTACAATTTCTCTCAAGTTTTCTTTTTTTTTTTGTATTTTCTGATCCTTTGCTTTAGTTTAACTAGATCCATGTAGCCATATCTGCATGTCCTCATTTTCCTATATAAATAGACTGATTATTGGCTGAAATACACCAACAAATATGTTTTTGTAAAAATTTTTTCCAATAAGTATTCTTGAGTGAGAATCCACTTAAAAAAAACTGTTTGTACAGAAAGTCAGAACAGGTCCATTCAGTTGGAGGCAATTCAAGTCGTCACAAGGTAAAGTGTGATGCATTTGTGAGGTGTCTGCACTAGAATCCGGTCCAACAATAACAGAAAACATTATTTTATGACCATTAATGATAGTTTAGTGGTCCTCAGGACTAAATTTGCTAATATCTGCTAAGCATGAGTGTGGAGCTCTTGAGAGTTGGGAGATCATCTGGCTTTAGGGAAGGGTCAATCTGTGTGTCATCAGCGTAGAAGTGGTAAAAAACACGAGAGGCACAGAGAGAAAAGAAAGAAACAGGTCCAACTACTAACCCAAGGCACACCGCAGCACAGGGTTGCGAGGGAAAAGTCCGAATCACTGTTTATCTTCAGTGAAGCGAAGACAAACGGTGAAGCGGTATGAGATGATCAAGAGCATCAGAACTAAAATAGATGCGTCTTTTCAGCTTTCTACCTAAATACTCTGCAGCTTTACACATCATATTGAACTTGTAAATGAGCAGCAGAACAGGTGTGTGTTATGAAGTGAATGGGATTTCTTTCAAATAGTTGTTCCTTTCTGATTGAGTGACTTAATCAGATTGTGAAGGAGCCCCTGTAAATATTTTCATGTAGTCTCGAATAGAAAACAATTGATTATACATTACAGCTAGATTAAACAGCAAAACCATTTTCCATGGTTGATTAAAGACACTTCCCTTGTAGTGAGTAGATGTCTCTGTGTAAATATTCGCTGTTCGCTTTATGTTCAGGTTCTGAGCGATTTCCCAGCTGTCCATCTGAAAACTCTTAACGACTCTAGCTCTGTGTTGTCTTCCCTCCGTTACGTAACATTTACGCGCTAGCCAGGCTCCAAACAAAGAGACCGCCGCTGTTTCACCTCGCTGATGAAGACACGATGCTGAAATCCACGTGTTTGTGTTTCCTGTCTCGTGCATCGTCAACACACTCACACACACAGATGCTACACAGGCGCTCCGCTCTGTCATGTTGACCCGCCTGCCACAACAACGATGCACATCTGGAGGACATTCTTGTCTGCTTGTTTATGCGACGCGTTTGTGACTTATGGCCCGTCTCGACCGCGCGTCTCATCCTTAACGCGTGAACGACGCGGCGCTCCGGCTGACACCTCGCGCGGGCAGGTGACCCCTCGTCAAATTCCTCGGGATTAACGAGCGTCTTCCCAGAAGCCCCTGTGTGGGCGCGCCGCTTTGTAGTAGGGACGGATCGTAAACAGGCACACGGAGATGGAAACAGCAGACGCAAAAAGAGAGAGAGGGTGAGCAGCGCCGCACGCTAGGGAGCCGGACACTTCCTGTTAACATTCAGAGACACCACGTTAACAACGATATCGCAGAAACAGACCGCAGCGCGGGGGCGAGCTGGCGGCGGGGAGATGTTACGACAAGGAAGCTGGAGGAAATGTTGCTATTTTGGAAATGTATGAGCCCGTGCCAAAAGAGTTGTCGCATCTACCCAGGGCAGTAAAGCCGGTGTATCTAACGCCTTAAGTGAAACCTGTTTGTTTTTTCGGTGACTGACTTGTCCTTTTTGTTCTGTCGTCTCTCATTGCGTGCTCCCTGGCTCTGCGCTGCGCTCGCATCGTGGTGCAGAGAGCTTGTCGGACCATGCGTCTGCGTTCAGCAGCCGAGCCAAACAGCTGCACAGGAGGATGTGGTGGAGAGACATGAAGGTGGGGTATCTGTCTTGTTTTCAGACTATCTGCATACAAGCATTTAAAAAAATGTCCCTGATTTTAACCCAAGTCATGTAGTGTACCCAGCAAGCATGTGGAAGAATGTGCACTAGCCCCATCAAAAAGGAACTTTCTCTGGACTACAAGCACCAATTGCAGTTTTCTGGCTGATCACTGATCTCGAAAAAAACCTGACCTGCTGATACCGATTTTTGTGTGTGTGTGTTAAATAAAGCCAGAAAGGAAGGAGGGTTGTAAGAGGAGGGTTGCGCCTCCTCTTACAACTGTGTGGTGAAAAACTAACACTGAACTCACTATGGTGGGCCATGGCGGCGGCAGCATCATGAGTGATTTTGCGTCTCTAAAAGTATTGAATAAAGGGTCAAAACTGTAAACCATGCATCACTTTCCAGTTATTATATAACGCTCTGCGTTGGCCTTAATAATCTGAAGACTTCTGCAAGGCTCTATGTCTGTTGGCTTTTGTCCACGTTTTGTTTTGAGACAAATGTTTTATTTCCCCAACAGATGAAGATGATTATTGCACTGGTAGTCGTCGCTCTTCTGCTGATCATCATCAGTGAGCATTTGAATGTCTTATAAACTTCGGCAGAGTTGAAATCTACAAACACGTAGTTATGTCCTTTAATGTTACGCCTCTCTTCTGTTTTCCAGTTCCAGTAATCCTTCGATATCGTAAGTGACCGATGAGGATGAGGTGGACCGTTCCTCCTCGTCCTCCCCCCCCCCGCTCCCGGCCCACCTGCAGCTTCTCAACTGTCCAAACCATCTTCAGAGTTCTCCTCTTCACCCTCAGTTCAGATCTTACAATCACATCCTGATCCGAGATCAGTTCTGCTCGATGAAGTTAAGGGAAAGCAAAAACATTGACTTATGTTTTGGCCCTGTTGTCCGTGTAAAGGGAGCGCTTCGTGCCACGACACATATCACAGGCGCTGGGGGTTTTGGGCCTTTGTCCTTCGTGTTGCATCTCAGATAAATTCTCCAGGACCGGGGGAATCCGACAGTCTGCGTTAGTTTATCTCCTGTGAATCTGCTGCAGCAGAGGCTGTAAACTCCGAGCAGATGAACCTCTGATGTCTTCCCACATGTGCATCTCAAACACCAACGGCAGAGACGGTTTTAAAGGGGACACCTAAGTAGTACAAAGCACATTTTTAAAATTCTCTCCCGCACGAAGCGAGAAGACATCTGAGTCTCATCTGAGGTTCTTTTTTTCTTTTTTCTTCATTTTAATGTGAAGAAAAGAACAATGGGAAACCAAAACAGCCACGTTCTGAATGTCTGTTCACCGTTCTGTGCTCTAAACCTCTTACTTCCTGCAGGACTGTGCTGATCTCTGGGCTCCTTTGATCACAACTGTTCAGGTTTTCAATTTACTCCCAACTCTGCAAACGGTTCTGTTCGGTTTAAAGCTGCTTTTTGCTTACTTTCCCTCTTAAGTTGTTACTATTATTTCTGGTTTATGAAGTTCTGTATGAGCGCTGGTATTTGCTACAGAGGGGGACGGTTTATCTCTGCACTGTTATGACTGAGATGGAAGGTCTTATGTAATGTGAATGGAAACCATAGGTGTAGTTGTGATTGGTTAAAGTCTACATGGTAATTTGATTATTTTTGTGTATTTATTTTAGCTGTAAATATGGATTCTGTAACGATACTGTACAGTACTCTGTGGCATTGCATTGGAAGACTGTGATTCCTTTTGCTCTGGAATAAAGTGATATTAAAGGGCAATATGTCTGGTTTGTTCTGGTTTGAACGAGAATCAGCAGTAGGAAAAAGTGGATGAAGTAAAAAAAAAACAAAAAACAGAAACAATCGCCATGCCATCCCTAAAGTTTTAAGCACAGGTTAAGTGTCCAATAGCTTACAGAGCTTGCAAAATTCCAGGACTTTTATCTCCTCATTTATCCGACTGTTGCTGGCTCGTGACTTTACTGGCATCGCCGAGTCCCCAGATGGCATTAAAGTTGCAGGGTCTGGAGCCCATGAAGCGTTATTGCTCTGACAGACCCTCGGCCTTTCTTCCTCCCAGTACCGCAGGCACGAACATTGAGCCAGAACTGCCCAACTCCACTGCAGGAACAGACATTAAACTGGCCCCGAGGGACAATTTGCTTTGTTGATGTATGGCGGCTGGACGTTAGGGGTCACATCTGCCACTGATGCACACAACAGTGACGGTGGCTTTGTTTCCGCTCCGAAGTCGAAGCGGTAATTTAATCCGCTACGCATTGTTTGGATGTTGATTAAAGCAGGCATAGGTAAAGCTGTTCAGAACCCCTCCCCCCCTGGCTGCACCAGCACCTATAAATCAGTAACACTCCAGAAAGGTCATAGGTCAAAGGAACTCAAAGTAAGCAGACCTTCTTTCAGGTCTAAGGTTTTATGGACTGGCACATATTAAAGACCTTTTGATCCTTACCAATTCCTAAAGTTCAGTACGTTCAATGAGTGCTGAAATGGTAACTGAATTTATGATTCCAGAACTTGACGGGTTTTGTTTGTGCATACAATGCTGGCCACATTTATGGAAAGTCGTGGAAAAGATGTGTTAAAAGCCTTAAATCAATCTCAACTCTGGACGGGGTGTTGCATGCAAGGCATCTCCCAGTCTGTCATGGTTAAAGGGGCATTATAACATAAAGCCGACTTTTTTGAGCTTTGCACCGTGTTATAGAGTTGTTCCCTAATCAAAAACATTTCATACCTGTTAGTAAAATCTCCCTTGGCAACCATTCAGGTTTGTAAGACGCTTGGGGGGAACCAAGTGGCACCTTCAATATGCAGCTCCTCCACAGACCTACAGTTTTCAGGGATTTCGACTCCCCACACTCTGCTCCTCCAGACTAGCCAGCAGCAATTAGCCAATACCTGGTGGAGCTGCACGTCTGCTGACCTCATTGTGTGAGCTACTTCTATGTCCTGTGCTCCCCTGAATGTTTGTAAAGCCTCGATAGAGGAACGCGAGAAAGAAAGAAAGAAACAGAGGTCCAATATTAAGGCATGAAATCAAATTTCTTTTAAGTCCTGTTGGACACATACAGCATTTTTATGACAACTGAAGGTGGCATAATTAATTCATTGTCCCTCAGGAGAAGACAGACATGCACCAGGAGAGCCTCTAAAAACCACAAGCCAGGATCTGAGCTCAGGAACTTCTTGCTGAATTCCTTTCTAATCAGCTCATTTGCATATCTTCCTGTCAACTCTTGGGAAGATTGTCAATTTTTGTTTGTTTGTTGACAATCATATAGTTTCCAAACTGATGGATAGCATCAATCACAGATGAAATTTTTCTTGTCTGCTTCGAGTTACCGCACGTGAACGCTCATAAACTCCCCGAGCCAATGGCCACCAGCACATCTTTACCTACTCGGTGCGTTTTACGAGCTACACATGACTGCTCCCTGCCCTCCAAATCCGTTTGGAAACAGTGAGTACTTACTTACTTTTTCCTTTCCCTTTTTATAGATTTTTGCTTTTTTTTTTTTAATTTTTTTAATTAAATAAAAACAACATGTAAGATATATTGTGAAATTGGTCATTTGAGGTGCCTCATTTTGAGAACCAATGATGGTCGGATTATTCTTTCCATAAAATGTTTCGAAATAATAGTGGCAACGCCGCATTTGTTATTGAAAGAGCTTGCCTTGGGCCAGTACCTGTGCAGTTTAGACAGATTTTACTACAACCCATAAATGAGACGGTCTTTTTTTTTCTGTCTGCCTACACAAACACACCCGCGCTGGCAGCAGAGGATGTTTTGATCCTCCGGCTGGATGACCTCAGATTCCGGGCATAGTGATGGTTATATGAGTCACATAAAAGCGAGTTAATTTAACGGGAGGAGGAGAGTGGACAATGTGCCAACCAGCCTGCCCAGACACTTTGACACTGATGAATAAGTCCCTGGTCTATTACATTTCACAGTTCAGGTCACAGAAAGGTTGTGATAAAAATATAAATATGCTTATTCTCATTATGATACTACAAAGCAGGGACAGTAGCAGTTTTGGCAGTACTTGGGCTTCATGTGTATTTTAGAAAATAAACAGAGCCTTGCACTGGAAAATAGTAATACTATGCTGACTAATAAAAGGTTTCAGAGGCCAACACCTAACTTGATGACAGCGATTAATTTCAGATTCACTCAACAATATAGCAGAAACAAACAAAACAAAAAAACTCAACTTGTGTAATGGCAAAGATGTTTCTCTGCGTCAGACTGCTCTAGCAAGTACAACAACTTAGGATATTGATCAAATTAAGGCTAACAATCACTTTGTACGTTTATCAGAGTATGAGTCAATCTTTCAGAACTAAACAGCTGTGAATTATTAAAGGGATTATCCAAGATTTTTTATGAGAACGTGAAAAAGTTAATGTCTGTCTCTGCAGTAGATCTCTTGTCGTCTTCATACAGTACAACTCTAGTTTACCCGGGTCCTGGAGGCTAAAGCTAGCTGCTAGCTTGAGAGGGGCCTGGACCAGGGCGGACCATGGATTGGATCACTGCTCCAATCCATGTGGCATAGTTTATGTCAATACTGTTTCCAGAATCTTTAAACCATTGTCACGTTTGGATTGGTCAGTTTGTTACACAGAAACAAACCGTGTGTCCATAAACACATCCATTAATGTGTTTATTTTCACATTAATGGACGTTGGAGGGTGTGCGCCACTAGTAATCTTCCTGTCTGAAGCAAGAATTCAGAACAAGACATGTTTGAGTATCTACATGATAAGAGAAATAAGCCCTTTAAAAAATAAATAAGTTTCAATTAAATTGCTATATTATTTCATATTTTTTTTAAATGTTATACATATTGTTGGACAGTTTACTCTGACTTAAAAAGCCTTACATGCTTCTATCTAAGTTTTCTTTTTAAGTTGTTCTACGCAGGAAGATTGCTGGTTTTGCCCCCAACTTATAAGTAATGATCAACCTTTCTTTAAATACTCCCAATCTCACAACAGTTCAAAGGTTCACAGTGTTAGGTTCACAATAATGTTTTGCAATTTGAGGTATTTTAAGACAGCAGACGTCCACTTTGGTTTTGGTTCCTCTCTGGGCTGGCAGCTTCCGCCTCTGTGAACAACATGGATTTCTGCTTATCGTGGTCACCAAGAGAGCTATATACTGGAAGAAAGATATTAACTGCTTATAACCGTTTTACCAAACCTCCCTGTAAAATTTCAAAACAATTTCTGTGAAGCCTCTCAGACATGTAAGAAAGTACATCTAAAGTGAAACTGCTGCCATATTCTTTTTCATATACCTCTCTGCTTATGTACGACAAAGGTAACTCTGTTCTGGAGCGCTTCACCAGCTCGGCTTCACGCGTCCAAAAATGAGATTAGCCAAAAATAAAAAGGACAATACATCCTAAAAGTATATATATTCGTTATAGTGTAGACAAATGAATCCACAGTTCAACTCTGTGGGCTTATGTATGTCGAGTCTTGCTGTTTTTATCCATAGATAGACAATCTGCACGGCAAGTCATGTTGTCTAGACGTACGTTGTTATTATTTGGTGTGCGTATAAGGCATAGTGCCGCATCTATGATTTATAAAAGCAATTAAATGATTTGGTCCACCTGCATGATGATTTATTGAAACGAGTTGAGGCCCAGAGAAAGTGGCAGCCTTTCTATTGTTTTTGTTTGAACTTGTATTTTCTTTGGAGATAGGGCTAAATTACTCTAATTAATTACTGTATCATAACATCGACTTTTGCAATGTTTTCAAACTACTTTCTCCGTCCCATCATTTTCCCAAGAACATTTCCCCCCCCTTTTCTTAGCTTTAGCTACTTTTGTTCCCATGTTGCTACTGTTGACTCTGCCTTTCTCAGCTAGTAAACTAAAAGTTTTCATCCGGTTTCGGGCGTTCAGGCCCTTTGTGACCCAGAGATGCTTTGGACGTCACGGCCAGTCGGGTCAGCAGAGACGGATGGAAGAGAAATTTATGCACATGAAAGAAAGGAGAAGTGAAAATGTGAAGGGCAAGAGGTGACGCAATGAGATACCGTGTTAAATTTTGGGTGACCGGAGAGGAAGCGAGCGTAAAAAAAAAAGAAGAAGAAGAAAAAAAAGAAGCTAATTTTAGTTGTTTTAAACGTGAGAGAGTATAAACGCATTGCAGAGACAGTGTGGAGTCTGAAGCACGGACTCACACTTCACACCTAAGAGTCTCAGCTCTGAGGGACACTGTGTGCTGGGGGGTCAGCGTCCTATCCGATCACTAACGCCCCCCATATGTAAGGAGACACCGGCTCCTCAGGAGGAAACTGTGTCCAACAGGGATCATGTCTCGCCACCATGTTGGACCCAAACCTTGCAGGGTTAGTTGAAGGAAGGTCCTGTTGAAAGGTTTTAAGTGTGATAACTGTCTTGGCGATGCTGATGATTATTTACTGTGGAAGTTGGAGGTGGAGCCAGTCAACTTGACCACACATCACTTATGACGCACTACCTCCAAATTCACGCTTAAAAAAATCATCAGCTTTTTTTTTGTCAATAACCATTTAACCAGCGTCTGCATGCACTGCTGAGACATTTTACGCTGGGAGCAGTCCAACTCCTGAGCTAGGTGTTCAGCCTCTGGGATCAAATAATCTGTTTTTATACCAAATAATGAAGCCAAAAGAGTAATTTACTACAACTGTTTGTAAACTTTTAACAAACCCTTTCAAAAAAAAAGAAGTTTTCTTTAAATTCCTGAGAATTTGAACAGGAACTTTCTTTTTTTATGCACATGACACGTAAAAAAAGGACAGTTTTTCCAGATGAGATCTTCAAAATCCCAACTATTACAAAGCGTCAGATTTAACATCCTAATATCCCAAAACATCATTTTGCAAATTTAGCATCATTCAAAAAAAAATCCTGTGTTTTTGTCCTTTTCCCTACACCTTTTCCTTTCCCCCTCTCCCCCCTCTCTTCCTTTCACCTCTCCTCTCCTCCCTGTTTTCCAGTTTCCCTCCTTGTGTCCCTTCCAGACTGTATAAATATCTGAGAGCAGATGGGAAGAGCTCAGTGTTGCAGAGCTGCTCATAGAAGAGAGAACAAGACAAGGGGAGAGGGCAAGACGACCTGATAAGAGAAAAAACCTCTGAGTTAAATCTGGAAATTGGCTTGGATAAAAAAAAAAAAAAATCAATTTGCACAGGAACAGAAAGTTGGATTGTGGGGAAACAAACAAAGAAAAAGACTTAAGATATTAGTATAAATTGCTCAGGCGTGTCTGAAAGATGTTCTTCCTCTCCTTGCTGTGCGTATGTGGTCTCCTGCTGCGAGGTGATGCCCAGGACCGAGCCTCCCTGTGGAGGGGGAACGACCGGAGCGGCCGATGCCAGTACACCTTCACCGTGCCCAGCCCCGCGGAGGCCACCTGCCCTCAGGCTGGAGGTCCAGAGCTGGACGGCCTGAAGGCCAGGCTCGGTGTGCTGGAGGCGCTGGTGGCCCAGCTCGGCGGGAAGGACGTTCAGCCGCGGGGAGGCCAGCAGGGGGCCGCTGCCAGACCGCAGCCCGAGCTCCAGGAGGCTCTCAGCCGAGCGGTGGCAGAGAGGAACCTGCTGCAAGGGGAGAAAGAGAGGCTGCAGAGGGAGCTGGACACGCTGAAGCTCAGGATGGAGGAGATGAGGCGGGAGACGGAGAGGCTGAGGAGCAGACCCTGCCTGTCTCAGAGCCCAATGGCAGCTGCCACCGCCACCCAGCAAGACTGGGGCAGAGGCAGACCGGCTGCTGGTAAGAGACAATACACACAACCCCCCCTCCATCTGCTTAAATGTTGATCAGGAAAATTAAAAAACTATATCATAAAATTCATTTATCAATTTAAAACATATTGCTTAGTTTTCCACAATTTGTGATCTGCATTCATTTAATCAATATTAAAATTTATAATGCCAAATGTAATGTTTTTGATACATGCATTTCTGATAGCTTTTATTCATAATGACAAATGTATATCTGGCTTGATAATCCTGCATCGCGAAATGTTGCACTTTTTATACAGATATTTCTGAAACCTCTAAAAACTAAATCTGCTCTATCAAACCCTCTAGCTTGTCTCATCCTGCAGGTCCTGCAGAGGACAGGTGTCAGTTTTATTCAAAGACCCACAGTGGCTGTGAGCAGCTAATAAGAAATAGTTTGCATGGATTACAAAGTTTATTTCCAAGGAATGAGAAGATGTTAACTAAAAAAAAAAATTGGTTTTAGAGTCATACAGCAAAAACAAACCAAAAAACCCAAACATAATTATCATTGACAACTTTACAGAAAGACTGGTCAAAATGTGTGTTGTTGTTGTTTTTTTTTTTTACTTATCTATGTAAATTTCATTCATCAGTGTACAGCGTGCTATTTAGTGGATGTTAAATTTATTCTATTTATACTGAAAACTTTATCTAGATTTCAACATATTTTGATTGTAATTGTCACTATAGCTAATCGGTGTAGCACTATTAATAATTAAACAGGTATTTTGTCTAAAGCATTTAAACAGCAAAGCTGATTATTTCGGACTAGTTGCGTCAGGCTTTCAAGGGTTAAAAAACCAAAAATGGATGACCTCCATGTTTTCATGCCACATACGTCTTTGTGTGTTTGCGTTTGCATGGTAATGTTTTGGTTTCCCCTTTATACCGCAGAGACCCCCGGCTCGGGTTTCCCTCCCCTCCCTCCCAACCGTCCCGTCTTCCTGCCTTTACTTTTAGAAACGCTGGAGGGCGGCCATGGAGGATCAGCTTTATATTTAAGGGCAGGCCCTGCTGTCTTTATGGCTGGTGTTTCCCCCCTTCAGCATGGCGGGAAATGCGCGCGAGCGGCCCTAAAAGGAGAGAGCACGAGGAGGACGATGTGCCCCGGTGCAAATTCTTCCCCTGCCCCTCCACCTCCATCTCCTCCTCCCTCTTTAGTCACCGCTCCTCCTTTACTTTCCAGCGAAGCGTCTCTCTGTTTACCCACCTGGAATTATGCATCATTGGGTTTTAACATTGAGATTTCCTGGACCGATAAATCTTTTTTTTTTTTTTTCCCGTCGTCCTACAAAACCACCTCTACCCCTTCTGCTTCCGGATGCTTGTATACCTCCGACATCCTCTCAGCTGTGGGTGTAGCTCCTCGTGTTTTCACCCGCAGACTGAAATACACAGGGAGGGCCCCATAAGGGTGACAGGCAGATGCCGGATAGATCATGCTCAGAGCGAGGCTTGCAGGACCAGAGCAGAGCAGACAGAGAGAGAGAGAACATAAATCAAGCCATTTTGGCTTGTAGTGAAGAGTGAAACCCTTGACAGGAGGATTTTTATCTCTCACAACTCCCACAGTATTTCTGTGACCTTTTTAAACAGTTAAAATATACGAGTTGATGTTCTCTGATTGTTATGTTTTGCATTGAAAATAGGCTTTTAAATACAGCCGCCAGCGCACGTGCTAACCCTACGCTGCAAACGGTATTAATCTTTCTTATATGAGGCCTGGCCTGTTGCGCTCAGTCGAATTTACAAGTTCGAGGATCACCGAGGTCCGACATATTTCAGTGTTTCACGACTTTGAATCCAGATCGAAAAGTGAGGCGTGATTTGCACCAAATTCCTTTCCGGATTACAGCGGGTCACGGTGATTTCTGAAAGTGCTGCCAAGGCGTAAAACGGTCATTAATGTCGCTGCAACAGCGTCGATACGTGACTTTCAAAAAAAAAATGCAGAGTTTTGACTCGCAACCCCTCAAAAAAAGGTGGCAAGATAGAAGAGAGCACACGGGATGAAGAAAAGAAGAGAAAAAATGACAAATTTCTGGAGGAGTGCGGGATGAAGATTGAACTTCAGCGATGGAGTCACTATTTAAATAACTTGTCGATACAGTCAGTGCCTTTCAAATCTGTTAACACCCAAAGAACATTTTCCAAATGTTCACAACCATAAATGTCTGGATTTCTTTTTTTTTTTAACGGTAGACCAACACAAAGTAAAGCACAACAGTGAATTGGAAGAAAGAAAGAATCTCAAAAGTGTGTAATCCACCTGTACTCAGCCTCTTCACTCAGACACCCCGAAGAGAAATTCTGTGAAACCAAATCAGTTATCGATGTGCCACAATCCACGGAAAATTCTTAGAGCTGAAGGGCCAACGGATGGAGTTAAACACATTCCTGGAAGCAAACATCTTGGACGACAACAAGAACTTTATCCAAATGATTTAGCTCAGAGCATTTTCATGTCAAAGAACGTCCCAGTCAAAGTCCAAACTTAAATCTTTCTGAGAACCTGTGGAGAAGCTTGAAAATAGATGTTCACATTCGCTCTAATCTGTCTAATCTGACTGAGATTGAGCTATTTTTGCAAGGCTAAACGGGATGATTTAGGCCTGCAGATGTGCAGAGGCCTACAGCTGACTTCTGAAGCCAATCAGCTGTACTCATTTTTAAAAGTGCTATCCGGATATGAGCCCATAATCAAATGAATGCTAAACCTTTCAGACTTCTTCCAAAAGTTACGAACACAACCCTTAATCCCGCTTCACAGTTACGGACTATTTTGGTTTGGTTTGTCGCATGAAATCCCCAAACCATCAATGCTTCTCGAAGCTCCGTGGTAAAAACAAGGAAACGAGTCAAAGTCTATGAGCGACCGAGACTCTTTGCACCGGTTTTGTTTTTTCCGACAGCACCTGTTGGTCATCATCTGGCCCATTTACGGACCTGCTGCTTCTGTTGATTAACGGGGGGAAAAAATCAACATCAGCTTCCAGATGTTGACTCTTAATGCTCTCCGGGTCGTTGGGGTTCGCTGCCTGCCCGACACGGCGGAACATTTTTGCGCAACAGGCGTGTGCGATAAGCTGCGGAGAAAAATAAATAAATAAAAATCCCATGTGGACTCGCGCACCAACAGCTTTCACCAAAACACATCCAGGCGTCTCACTTTCTCTTTCGTAATCAAGGCAGTGTTTAGACCGCGAGGAGCCTCCGTACGGAGCTGTTTACAGTTTGTCAGATTCAGTTTGACAGGGTTTACGTTTCGCTGTGATGGGCTTGGGAAGTAAACAAGCTAAAAATAAAAAAATAAAAAAGAAAAGAAATTGGTTGGAGGGAATCTGGAGAGCAAAAATATAACAAAGACATAGTGGTAAATGAAAGACATACGGAGCTTTTTTAGAGGTAATCATACCCACTTAACTATAACTTTGTCCACAACCACACCCTGTGTTTTATTTTTGTGGATCCCACATCACAGATTAACACAAAGTAGTTCGAAACGGTGAAGAAAAATGATAAATAGCTCATATTTCATTTCAAAGAAATAATGGTAAACTGTGCGACTACATGACTTTCCAGATTCCCCTAATTAGGCAAAAACAACTGAGAGTTGAGCCCTAATTTACAACAAACATCAACTCGAGACGAGCAGATCCAATTTATTTATTTATATTATTATTTTTTTTTAAATATAATCAAATTGATTCATTCACACAGACTGATTCAAATAGATTATACATGTTTCCACTTCAATCCCAGTTGTAAACCACAACAGTAACAATCACAGCTCACATGCGAAAGGAGTTCCATTTAGAGACCAGAATCAAACCCTTTGGCCTACGTAGCAGAAAACTAGCACTGCACATCACCCTGAACACATGATCTTCACGATGAGACACGGCAGTGGCAACATCATGCTGTGGGGAAAGCCACTTTGGCTGCATATTATTTGAATGCAGCCAAATAATATTAAGGAAACCGGTTGCAGGCTAAAAAAATCCCCCACACAAAACGACTCCAAGCACACAAGTCCCAGTTACTACTGAATGGTTTCGGTAAATGTTTGTCCGTGTGTTAGAATGACCTAGTCAAAGTACAGAGCCAGACCCAGTCTTGTTCAGCTCATCAGGTGGTTTGAGTCACACTCCAAGGCACTCTGCACAAACCTCAAAACCCGCGACACGCATCAGTCAGCTGCGGTGTGTCTGTGCGTTTAGGTTCCAGTCAGATGTCCCACCTCATGACGAGGCCCAACCGGCAGGGCGACAGCAGCAACCCGAGAGGTGAGGCCGGTTTTCTGCAGAACATTCCCTTCCTGAGGCCGCACTGTAAAAACGCAAAATGTCACCAAGTATTTCTGGCCTAGTTCCTAGAGCAAGTATCCTAGTACCTCTGAAGCAGGACAAAACTGACTCACAAGCGACTTTTCAGCAAGAAATAGGAGCTTGTTTTGAATCACTAATTCCTCAATGTTTGCTAAAAAAAATACTAGTTCCACTGGCAGATTATTTCACTTATATCACGGGGAAAATGTCTTGTTATAAGTGAAAACAAATCTGCCAGCTGAATAGTATTTTTAAAAATCAATATTGAGGAATTGCTTACATAACACAAACTCCTATATGTTGCTAAAGATGTACTTGTAAGCTAGTTTTGTCTTATTGCAAACTAGACAAAAAAAATACTTGGTAACATTTTGTGTTTATGTGGGAGTTTTAAAAAAAAATTTTTTTTAGATGTTAATCCCTAACAATTCTTATTTTAATGAATGTTGTAATTATTTGCAGTGTTTCTCTTGTTGGTTTAGATTCAACCTGGCTGCATGGAGCCCAGGGCTTTCAGGAGCTGAAGGCTGAGGTGACCGAGGTGCCTGCACCAGACGGCAATGTCGACAACACAGGTGTTTATTCTTTAGCCTGAAATTAGCTAAACATAGGGGATGTTCTCCACCAAGCGCACTAACCCAAATCCAGCTTCTTCTTTTTTTTTTTTGAGAGAGAGAGAGAATATCACACACAATTAGAAGCCAATGTGTCCATAAAAAGACATAAAAGAAGCTGAAATTTAAAGACAGGCCCCGTTTCGTCGTCCTCCATTGGTGTGACCGGGCAAACATGACACTCACCCCTCCTGCTGACAGCCTCAAAGCAAATACGACTATTAATACCGAGGCATTCAGGGTGAGAATACCGACGTCATGCCGAACCGTCGGTATGAGGCGCCCTCTGAGTTTCATGTTTGCCTCATAAATGAAGAGGGAAAGCACCTTTAACAAGGCTGTCGTTTAATGTGGCTGTTAAACGTTTCCTCGGGTGGGCTCCCCCCCAAACCCACACCCTGCGTCTCACAGCTTTCTATAGGGGAACGCAAAGAGTCAACGCGTCGCATCTTTCCATCTTCCTTGAGGCCAAAGCGCTCTGAGGCAACATGGTAATTGGGCGTATTTATAAGACACATTGCCATCCAATCTTAAATCTGGGGCTACATCCGGAACCCGAGAGGAAGGTGGTATTTTAGGAAGAGATAAATATAAAGCCAACCTTATCGTTTTCTCTGAGATCCTGGATGAGTTGCGTCACGCAGCCTCTCCTCTGAAGGTAGTGACTCAGAGAAAACCAAACGGTTGTGTTACCTCCTTGACGCAAGTTTGTTTGAGGATGAAACACGCGTATTTGGTTTAAAAACCACTGTGGTTCCATGTTTGGTTTGATTCTGGAAGTGTAGCTCTATATCGCGGGCCTGCCAGATTCGGGCCATCCAATGACCTTCAAAGTCTTGCAGACTGAACATCTCAAAGCTTTGACATGATTTAAGACTTGTCTTTCATCACGGCTTCTGTTGACTTGTGACAACTATGTTGAGTCTCTTCATCGTTCCCGTCTCCCGCGTCTCGTCTTCCTTGCCCTGCAGGATGCGGGCAGCTGATCTCCGTGGGCGAGCCGGTCACCCACAGGAAGGCCGACAACATCGCAGGTAAATACGGTGTCTGGATGCAGGATCCTGAGGCCGTTTCCCCCTATGGAGCCAGCATGCTCTGGCGCATCGACACGATTGGCACCGAGGTCAGGCAGCTGTATGGGTATGATGACATGGAGCAGCTCTCCAAAGGCTTCCCCTCCAAGGTAGGTGTAGCAGGACCTTGCAAAAGTATTCATGCTCCTACCACAAACTAGTGCACTACTAAAGCAGTGCATACTTATGAAAGGGAAGGAAAATTATACATGGTTTTCAGAACTACGTACAATTAAAATCTGAAAGTCGTAAGATGCATTTGTGTTGAGCTTCCCAACACAGATAACCCAACATAAATCTAGCCATTTGCCTTTAGAAGATGCCAAATTAATGATCAATGGTAGTCTTTAAATGACTGGTGAGTTATTTGATGTCAGTATTTGAGACCTTCACATTTGTTCTGTTAAGGTCTCAGAGGTTTGTCATCATGATGACCAAAACACTGCAGGACAGTACTGAGGTTGTGGAAAGGTTTTAAAAAAGAATTGGGTTAGAAAACAATTTTTAGATTTCATCTCATGAAGCATGGATAAGACAGAAAAAGCATGGCCAGATTACCTGACAGAAAGCTCCAATATAATCAGGAGCAGCCAAGGTGTGCATGGTCACTCTGGAGGAGCTGCACAGCTTAGGTGGGGAAAGCTGTTAACAGGACAGCTGTTAGCTGAGCTCTCTGCAATTCTGGTCTTCATGGAAAAGTGGCAAGAAGAAAGACTCTGTTAAGCAAAAACCATAAGACATACAGTTTACAGTTTTGGATCATTTCTGTAACTTTTAGCCAACATGTAAAATGCCATCTGTCAGGGTGTCTGTGCACCCTTAAAACATTTTAGGTCTTACATTAATCTATTAAGGCCTTAAAATGTCTTAAATTCAGTTTAAAAAGGCAAGTTTGCCTTAAATACATTAATCACAAGTCTTACATTTTGTTGTGCCTGAACTATTTAATAGTTTCTTTTTCTCCGGTGAATTTTTATTCAGGCAAACGTTTGGGTCGCACTTAGATATCTTCATTATGTTCTGTGTCTTAAGCTAACTTCTAATATACCCTTCTATCATGGGTAAGTGCAAATTTATCTGTCTTTGCCACTGGTTCACTTCTGATGCCAACCCATACATTAGCATACAATGCCAAGTATTGTATACCGATGGGCATACAATACTTGGCATTTAGTAGCACCAAGCATTGGTAGTTTCTAAAGTGCCAAGCTTTTTAGTATTACTATGTAAAATATGTAGTTTTCTTTTGTACATTTCTATCATGATGCAGGTCTTAAATATTATTCATATTGGTCTTAGAAAGGTCTTTAATAGCCTTAATTTTGAGTTGGTGAGAGACCAGACCCTGCATGCAGATCTGAACATCGCCCTGAGCACACTACCACGGCAGTGAAACATGTTGGTGGCAGCGTCATGGTAAGCAGATGCTTTTTCTACCAAAACAGGAAAACTGGTTAGAGTTGTTGTGGAAAATGAAGGCTGCTAAAGGTTGCAATGTATTTCCAGCTGGGGCAGAGGCTCACCTCCCAACAGGACGACAACCCCTTAACATGATGTGTATAAAAATATATTCTTGACTCTTATGGCTTTCTTCTGCAAAACCTCTTGAAAACCATGGGTCTTTCCCCTTCCACTTCATAATTATGTCCTAATTTGTGAAAATCAAGGTGCCTCAAATCCCTTGAGGTGCCTGGACAGCGCCTCAAAGTCTCGGATCAGTCCTACTTATTGCCTCATGTTTTGCTGTGACAGGTCCTGCTGCTGCCAGACCCATTGGAAAGCACCGGGGCCACGATATACCGAGGGTCCCTGTACTACCAGAGACGGCTGAGTCGCACCCTGATCCGCTATGACCTGGCCTCTGAGAACGTGGCGGCCCGTCGCGAACTCCCCCACGCTGGCTTCCACGGCCAGTTCCCCTACTCCTGGGGCGGGTACACGGACATCGACCTGTCTGTGGACGAGAAGGGGCTGTGGGCCGTATACTCCACCAGCAAGGCCCAAGGAGCCATTGTGATCTCGAAGCTGGACCCACACAGTCTGGAGGTGAAGAGGAGCTGGGAGACGAGCATCAGGAAGGCGTCCGTGGCCAACTCCTTCATGATCTGCGGGAAGCTTTACACCGTGGCCAGCTACGCAGCCCGTGACACCACCATCAACCAGGTGTACGACACAGCAACCAGCCAGCTGAAGGCCGTGTCCATTCCCTTCAAGAACAAGTACGGCTACAACAGCATGATTGACTACAGCTTGGCCCAAAGGAAGCTGTTTGCCTGGGACAACTTCCACCTAGTGTCCTACGACCTCAGGCTGGGTCGTCAGCAGGCTAACTGAGGCCAGCATCAATGACTGTTTGCTCACCTGTTCCTGCTTCAGAGACTCAGTTTTAGACCATAACACGAGCAGCAGTTACAAAGGTATGGAAAAGCAAAAAGCTCACAATTAGTCAGTTTCTACCCAATATGTGTAAGAAGTTATGAAAAGAAAATCCTTCTTTAATTAGTCAGGATGATTTAAAACAGAATAAAATAGTGTCTTCTGACCTTTTACAGCATTCTGACTTAATCCGCTGATTTTGTACATAATCTCAAAGTGAGTCGGACAAATTTTGGCCCTTTTGTCTTTCCATAGAAGATAACACTACCAAACTCCATAAACATTGGAGGCACGGTGCCTCCCGCAGGCCTGCTTTTCCTTTATTCCCGTTCCTTATTTCGCCGTGGCATGGTCCACGATGTTGTTTTCAGAGGAATTATTTTTGTACCGCCTTTAATCCATGTATGTGATTTCGTTGTTTTCCGTGTAAAGCTATATATTTGTGAATTAAATAAACCACGAATCAGTTTAACCAAAAACATGAGATGCATTTGATTCAGTAACGCCATGATGGAAACTCCTGTGGTTTTACATGCCCCGCAGGGATTTACCAGCCAACATCCAATAAAGCATGTATTGAATGTTGCAACATGTGTCCAAAATCCTCATAAAATAAAGTTGATTAATGACGGCCCTGTTTATTGTTTCACTTTTGAATCAAAAGATTAGAAACAATTTCATCCAGCAGGTGTCAACAAGATGATGGACTAAAAATAGAGACAACATGCACCACTTTCTAATGCACCAAAAACCTGGTGGAGATCGTCTGACGCAGTGAGGAGATATAGCTGATGGGATAAACTAGGGGGCGCATTGGAGTCAAATTACTTAATTTCTGTTAGACAAAATTAAATATTTGGGTTTATTTTGGTTCATCAGAACCAAAACGTCAAGGTTCTCATCGTTGAGTGTGCCTCGCAGCTGTTGTCACTGCAGATCTGCCCAGTGAGGAACAGAGCAGATAATGGGAAAGATACTAAGTGGTTAGCGCACAAATTGCCAGTGGAAAAACTCCTTAAAGGTCACATAGTTCATGCGAGGTGCCAAAACTGGTGGTTATTGAGCCAATGTCCACCTCTTTAGGGGGGCAGAATCGTAATAATAAACAGTACGATTATAATAGGCGTTCGCAGCGATTAGCTGCTCGGGCCTAAAAATATTAAGGAATGATGGTAGGAAGGTAGGATAGAAGTTTTCAACATATAGAAAATAAATAAATACAAATATCTTTCCTTCCTCTTATGTTTTAAGATACTTATCCAAACAAACAACAACAAAAAAACAGGAATCATGTTATCACATCCTAAGCCTGCACAAATATTAGCAGTTTCAGCCTCCAGTCCCTGCGCATCACTGCACATGACTTGCTTGTCGATGTGACATAAAGGCTCTCTACTGACACCTTGTGGTCAAACGTGGCACACCTAACAAAGAGAACATAACACAAATCTCAACAGTATATTATTTTTATTAGTTTCTGTAACCAAACCAAGAGAATGTAAATAAGACCGTACATATCGTAATACAGTGATGAAACCCCTGTACAACAAAAAAAAAGAAAAAAAAAGTCATTACCTTCCCTCCCTCTTTTATTCTCCAAATAAAGGAGTCTCCCCCCAGCTAGGGCAGATGTGAAGGGAGTCCCCTCGCCATCACGGGGTGTATACTACTATACATTTCTGAAGGACCGTCTCGTATCTGCAAGCCCCCCGGATGAGAGTTTTGCTGCGGGTAGGCCAGCCGACGGGACCGAGGCAGAGAAAGGAAAACAGCGCTGATTGCTCTCATCAGTAGAGACAAAACGAAACAGCAAGTGTCCTTCTGCACAACCGCTTTAGTACTTCTGGCTTTGCATTTCATCTTTTTTCCTTGTTCTTCGTCCTGTTCCTTCTCGTTATGAAGGTCAACATGCACGCTCAAAAAAAACAAAACAAAAAGTTAACTCTCTGCCTCATTTCTTCTAAACAGCCCTGTCCTGCTAAAACACTAGCTAAGGGCACTGAAATCAGTCGTTAGCAGCAGCTCTGGATGCTTTTTTTGTTTGTTTTTGATTTTTTTTTTTTTTACAGTCAGGTGTGTGTATACGAGTATTCGTGTGACCACACTGGGATGGGTGTGAAAGCAGTGCAAGGTTGTGTGTGGAGGACTGCTCTGACAACGGAGCAGCTGTAAATAAACGATCCTAGTTACCGACTCCATCCTGCATGCAAACTGCTGCAGCGGGAACGAGCGACCCTGCAGGGTTCTGATGTCACCTCTGCGCCGTTTTAACCTTTGGCTAAAAGAAAACACGCGAGAGTCCGGCGCCATGCTTTTCCCCTCTCCCCTTGAACGCATACATACACACAGACACACACACACACAAGCACTTCTCAGGCAAGGAGATGAGTAGAAGGCAGGAGCAGAAGGCTCACAAATCAAGAAATCGATCATTACAGTCAATCTGCAGATTTTCACATTTCCATTCTGATGAAAACAAAAGAAACAAAAAAAAAATCATTATTTCTGATTTCACGTCTTCCTGCGGCATCATGTTCCAACCGTTCAGCACTAAATTTTCTGGATTAGTTACGACAGGTCAAACAAGAAGGTGTGCTCCAATAAATGATATCTTAAGAAAACAAATTTGATTTATTTATTATTTTGTAAACAAAAACATGTTTCTCCAATAATATGTCTCAAGCTATTAGGTGGGTTGGGGGAAAAAAAAGAACTAAAATTAGCTATAAAAATGGCTAACTCAGCAGCAAGTCTCAGATTTCTCTCTAACTCTCAGTCAGATGGTGGATTTCTATGGAACAACTTGAGCAGCAATTTTATCAGCATCTAAGTGTGATGAAAGTCGCCCCACCTGCAGCAAGGCGAGGCAGGGGGAGAAAGAGGAGGAAGAGGATTACACTTGTATATGACAGTGCTTCCTGTTTGTGACGCCAACCGGTTCGTCCTCATCCCCCACACCGTCCTCCTGGGCTGATATGAGGCTGTGATTGCGGAAATGGTGGGGGGGTCGAGTCTCTCTTCCATATAGATGTTCAGTCGTCTTTTTATTTGCCCTCTTCCGGTTTGATGGCTTGCGGTTTAATGGGGCCAGTTCGGATGGGCTTGGCCGTGGAGATGGGGGGTTTGTCTGCGTCTGGCCGTTCGGCGCCGGCCTGGTGGTTTGAGGCCGCAGGGTCGAGCGGAGCCTTTCCTCCCTGATCGAGCCGAGGCTTGCTGACCGGAGGCGCCTTCAGTTGCTGCTGTTGCTGCTCTGAGAAGAACCTATGAGTGGACTGAAGAACCTCGGCTCGCTGCTTTGCCTTTAGAGGAAACGAGGAAATGAATCAACCAATCGGGACAGAGCGACGCGTTGTTAAAAAACAAAAAGCAAACAAACAAAAAAAACCGCCAGCAGCGCCTCACCTTGAGGTCCTGCTCGGCCTTCAGAGCCGCCTGTGTGCCTCTGGGTGGAAGGGAAGAACCGGGAGGCCCTCGGGGAGGGTGCTGACTGTGCTGCGGGTGCTGAGGCCGTGGGTGGGGCATGAGGCCCCCGCTCACGTTGGGTGAAATGGGGGGACCCATGGGAGAGCGCTGAACGCCTCCGCCGAAGGAGTTCGCGTGAGGAGGGCGAACCAGAGGAGACACGATGCTGGGCTGAGACAGAATCTAAAAGAGGAAAGAAAAAAAACACGGCGATATCAATGACTCAGTGGGTGAAGAGCACTGCCAGTCAGCTGGCTCAGATATTTCCCTTTTTGGATTTTTTCTGATAGCAATAACTCAAGGAATCTTGGGACTAAAGCTAAATCACAAATTATGTCATGAATGTACAGGTTACAGGTTATCAGGCTCTGCTGGACCAAGCTAACATGAGCAATTACCTTGCCCATGTTAGGTAATGAGCAAGGTTATATTTTATCCAGCTAGCTGGATAAAAAAAGAAAAAAATCCAGCTAGCTGCTAAGGATGTCTTAGCAATTACCTTGCTCATGTTAGCTTGTTTTACTTCTTGCTACGCTACGAAGAGCAGAAAAACTAAGACGGATAATATTCTGCTCAATCAATTTAATTCAGAATCACACAATTATGCAGGTGTTTATTTTAGATTTCTATTTTGCAAATACCAGACTGCAATTCACCTCTGAAGGTAAAAAGTCAATTTAATGGTTATTAAATATCTGTACTACACACCAAATGTATCATAAGATGCTAAAGCTTTCAGAAATATGGTGGGGGAATATACCAGTCAGAAAAAAGTGGGTCAATCATAACCCAAGAGTATTTTTTCCATTTGTTATTTTTACAACTAGCCCGTGCATAAAAGCACACAAATATGCTGATCCATATTATTTAACGTGTTACCTGTGGGTTGAACTGGCCAGGGAAATGTGGAGTTATTCTCATGCCTGCAGAACTGGGCGGGAACTGCTTCTGGTACAGCATGCTGTTCATCTTACTGGACTGGCTACTGGGAGAAGTGGAGCTGGCCCTGCAGAACGCAGACAGGAAACCATTACAGTGACACAAAGAGCAAAACAAAGGCAGAGGAAAGGCTTTCAGTGGCTAAAGACAATCAAGTAAGGTCTGGTGTGAGGGTTCTGTTGCTCAGGAACTGATTTTATTTTTATTCTCTTTACATTAAAATATTAAACAGTATTTCTTTTAGACGATGTCTCCTAATTTTCTAAATGCTGTTTTTAAACGAGACCATTTTATTGTACATGTTTTGCCGTCTGTTTTACGAGAGCTTGAATGAAACGTGCTGTGTCGAATGAAAGGGAGCCTTTTCTCACCATAATAGGATTCCAATTGTATGATTGTGGTTTTGTTAATGTGTAAAAGACACATTACAATCCAAATAAAAAAACCCTACTGCCTCCAATCTTTAAAACAAACCATCTGAAATGATAAACAAGAACTGCATCATGTGATGCCTCCAGCTACTTCATGTCAGCGTCTTTGGCAGATTATGCTGTCACATAAACACAATTCAGATTAAAAATGAGCCCTGAGGGACCACAGCTATGTCATAAAGGACATTTATTTTGAAAGGTAATTCATAAAAACAAGAGTCCAAGGGAGGGGTGATCCACCAGATCCACAGAAATATGAAGATGATTACCTGTAAGGACTGGAGGTGGGTGTGGTGCTCCGGCCACTGATCGGAGGAGTTCCAGGCTTCACGTCCATCCCGCTGCCAAACAGTTTGAGATCCATGTCCATCTGCATAAAGAAAAAAAAACAGAAACTCATTAACCTGATGCCCAAACTTGGGTACTTGCAGGTTTCACCAACTCAAATTTAAGATTTGTTTTAAGATCATTATGAATCGAATTTAAGACCCGAATCACAGGTGTACAAAAACATGTAAAAAAAAAAAAAATTGCATTAAATAAATCTTTTGGTTTGGTAACAGAAGTGAGTCAACGACTAAGACAGACATTGTCCAGCCAACTGGTGGTAATTTTGAACTTAGAGATGATTAAAAAAATATATATCCAGCTAGCTGCTAAGGATCTCTTAGCAGCTAGTTAGCAGTAGCTGCAATTGAATTGAGTCACAGAACGCACTGAGATCTACCATAGTAAAGTCCTGCAAGAAAATAAAAAACAACATAGAATACGAGATTACATAGTTCTGCTAGCCCTACATTTAAGTCCAGTGATTAACGTATTTAAGGCCAATGACTTTAAGACCGTTTAATGGTGTGCAGTCACTGCACGGTGAGACCCATATGAAGGAAAGCACCTTGCTGGTCGGCGGCTGCATCATGTTATGGTTGGGACCCATGATGCCTCGGTAGGGCTGAGAAATGGGGGGCTGCCGGTTGATGTTGGGAGGCTGGGCTTGGGGAGGAGTGGGGGGCAGAGCCAGCAGGGGCTGACCTCCCCCAGACCCAAAGTTAGGCAGAGACAACTGGGAGCCCGGCAGAGGGACGGTCACCTGCAGATAGAGAGAAATTAATGAACTGAGAAGAAACTTAGCAGCTTATTTGACACAAACAGATCCATTTATGGCTGCATTACCTGCTGCATTGCAGAGCTGGGAGACTGAGTGTTGCTATAGTAGCTACTCTGACCGTGCTGCTGCACTTGCCCCGAGTACATGTTCGAATGTTGATTCATGCCCTGTCGAGCCTGAGCAGAAAGCATCGCTGTAGGTGGAGGAACGTGACGACGTGCAGCAGCTTTGCGACACAGCGAGGCGAGGTTTACCTGCAGCAGGTGCGTGTCGATGAGCTGGGAGCCTCCCATCCCTGAGGCCTGGTTGAGCTGCGGCTCAAACAGAATGGGAATGTGCTGGGTGGAGGAGTGCTGCTGGTAGGCCAGACTGGACTGAGGCTTGCCCAGTTCGGGAGCTTGCACTCCGGGGTAGCTGTGCAGGGACGGGCCGGAGACCATCATAGACGGCTGCGACAGGTTGCCCTGCATGAAGGCCTGCTGCGACCTGGGAGAGGACGGAGCGGAGGGATCAGACGACAGAAACGATCAAATCTGGAGCGTAGGAGCCTGAACTGGAGAGGAGTGGGTTTTACCTGTAGGGCTGAAGCGAAGAGCTGAACAGGTCCTGCGGCTGGGAAACCGGAGGACCGGTGCCGAGTCCGAGCTGAGCCTGGTGGGTGTGTTGGTGCTGAGGCTGGCCTTGCAGGGGAGCGTAGATGGGAATGGGAATCTGCTGCACTGCTGTTGGCTACGAAAGCAAGGCGAAACATTCAACATGTTTACATCGGTTATTTTAGTCTATCAATTATTCTGGATTTAAAAAAAAGAGGGTGGGCAGAAGACATTCTGCAGATTTTTTGTTTAACCACTTGAGCCTCTTTATACAATATTAGAAATACAATTAAATAATTCAATTCATTTTTTAAATAAGAAAAGAAATATTTTAGTGTCTGAAATGCAATGCTACAGTGTAAGCGTAATCATCTGTAGCAAAGGATGCATCTGCAGCTAAAACAATAATTCCAACATGTGAAAAGCTCGGCTCTTTCTGCTAGATTTACCAATATAATCTAATGTTTGTTTCACCACTTGAGAAAAAAATTGGTTACTTTTTGATTAACCAATTAATAAATTCTATTTCACAAGGGGCTTAACATGAGACAGAACTGGAACCAGGTGAAGCTACGTCTATGCCCCTCGAGTTCTGAGTAGAACATATTTACAGACAAAGTAGATTTCTATTTTAAATGGAAAATGTATACATTTGTTGGCCAGTTTTGTCTGTGTACTCCAGTTAATCGGTTAATAAATTAGTTGATTATTTTAACAATTGATTCAGCAACACTTAATCGTTTCAGCACTGTAACTGGGAAGCGATAAAGTCCCACCTGCGAGAGGCCGGGCTGAAAGCCCTGCTGCTGAGCCAGCGAAGGCGCCGCCAGGCGGGGGTGCGGGTTGCTGAAGAGGTGGCTAGTGTCCATGTAGAAGGCTGGAATCTGAGCTGCAGAACCTGAACAAGCAACCACCTGGTCACTAGAAGCTCCTAATATGCAGCAAACTGTATTCGAGCAGCTGTAGTTTCTCTCACCCGCTGCAGCCTGGGAGACGTACACCTGCGGCGTCTGCTGCTGCTGAGGCAGGAGGGGGGGCACGCAGCCGAGCTGGGAGAAGCTGCTGCTACTGCTGCTGCTGGTGGAGGAGGACAGGCTCCCGCCCTGCAGCTGCTGCGGCTTCACCTTGCAGATGTTAGGGGGGTCGGAGGCTGAGGTGGTCTTCGTGCTGAGAGATGAGGTGGTGTAGGTACCAGAACCTGCTGCTTGGAAAAGAGGCAGCACACATTAATCACCTTTTTCTTGTTTTGCACATCTTCAGAATGAAAGCTCAGCCCATTCTTTTACAAATCAGCTCAAGCTCAGTCGGTGTAGATGGAGAACGTCTGCAACCCGCAGCTCCGGAACCACAAGTGGCTCTTTGGGTCTCCCAAAACGGCTTTTAATAACTGGATAAAAACTAAAAGGAACCAGTTAATGTATTTAAATACATATACAATGAAGCAGATTTTTAACAAATTTTTCCTGCAATATTTGAATTTAATTATCACCAAGAATGACACGAAAAGTACCAATAGTATGTTTAAGGGTGAGTTAAAAAAAAAAAAAACATATCCTCCTATTTTATGCTTATTTTAAATCCTAAAAATAGAAATAAAACCATTTCTTTTTTAAAACATGACAAGAATTTTATTAAAGCAGATATTTGTCTAAAAATGTGCATATGGCGTTTGCGGCTCTCAAATTATTTGGCAGTCCGGAGAACAAAATTGATGTTTAGGTTTTAAAGGTTACAGACCCTGTGGCTTAGACTCATTTTCACGTAATTAAATAGATTTAGGGATCTAGGACTTTGACTAGGTTATTCTAACAAGTGTACATGCTTTCTTCTAAACCATTCCAGTATAGTTCTAGCTGCATGTTTAGGGTGGTTATCCGGGTGGACAAACGGTTTTCCAGCTAATTGCCCTCTGACGAGGTTCTCCATCTGAATCCATTAACCAGGCACTGTACACTCTAAAGTGAGGGACTCATTACCTGACAGTGAGGTGCTGGGGGTAACAGAAGCCACAGGGATCTGGGGCATGGAGGCTGAGGAGAAAGACGAGTACGAGGAAGCGCAGGAAGTGATGGGCGAGGAAGAGGAGGTGACTGGGGAGCTTTTCTCCAAACTCGGGGAGTTTTCCCAAGCTTTCCGAGCCGACTCCATCTGAGGAGGGACAGCAAAACGGGGGCGTAACATTTCATTGGAGTTCAAATCGTTTCCTGGTTGAGGCCAAAATGATTCCCTTACCTTTAGTGTTAGGTCAACAGTAGCAGGAGAAACTGTGCTGAGGCTGGAGCTCTGTTGGAGGGTCTCTCTGCGTGGAAGGGGCAGTGAGTGGGGGAGAGCCACCTGGGAAACAAATTGCAGTTAACACACAACCTGAAATACTATTTTTTTTAGAAAATGTGTGCAGGAAAAAGGATTTGTACCTACATTAGCCACTATGCTCTCCTCCATTTTGTTGCCTCCTGTGGGAACGCTGTCAGCCAGAGAAGAAGAGGGGGCGGTGTAGTCTGTGACAGACTCCTGGGAGAACAAAAAGTAAATCAAGATTCAACAACTTAAGGGCGTTTTCACACCTGATAGTCTGGTTTGACTGTGGACCAAAGTTGCAACATTGTTACATTTTCAGCTGGTGTGGTTCGCTGGTGTGAAACCATCCAAACAAATGGAAAGACCTGTTCCCCTCCCCTCGCCTGTGTTGCACCAACAACTACTGAAGGAAATCACAAAAACCTCCGAAGAAGACACGAGAACAGCCATCTTCTTCGCCAAATGTAAACAAACATGAAGCTTTTGTAGGATTTCTCTTTTGTTTTTGGTAAAAGACCACAAGTCATTTCTCTCACTAGCGTCAGGCTTGTGAGGTTGTTTTTGTTGTATTTACCCAGAATACAACCAACTACGCTGTAGTTCTCTTCCTGCTTTTTTTAGTAGTCTCCAGTCCGCTCGTATCCACATATGCATTCAAACCGCACCAGAGTTCACTCAACTGAACTGAGACCGAGACAGAGTTTACTTTGTTTTTGTCCACGTCATGGTTGGCTTTAACATTCACATCTCCCCAATCGAACCAAACTTTCTGGACAAAAGAACTAGAGTTTGATTAAAGCGGACTAACAGGGCTGGTGTGGATGCACCCTAAATGTATTTATTATTTTAGGAACAGAGGAACAACATACCTTAGAGTTGCTAGTGTACTCTGCTGAGGGGACCGTGATCATACCCTCAATGTCCCCTCCCAGTTCTGGCACTGTGGTGTCACTGGTGGGAGGACTGGAGTCTGTGGCTCTGCTGACCCCTCCTCCAGTCACTGCTCCCTCCATCCCTTCGGCCTCGCCTCCACGTGCGTCTTTGGCCTTGCGGTTCTTCAGAGAGCGCTCTTTACCGATTGGACCCGGCTTGTACTCCTTGGGTTCTACTGGCTCCATTTCGGGCAGCTTAACCAAGACAGGTCAGATGTTAAGAGAGGGGACAGATAACCGATATGAATCCACATTATTCACCTGGAAAGCGAGGGTTACCTTTTGCGTTTTGATTGGACCGGTTCGAGGTTGTTTCTGTCTTTGTTCTTTGGGAGCAGGTAGTTTGCTTTCGGAGACCGTCTCCAACAACGCCGGTCCTCCGTCACTGTCGGTGCTTCCTGCAGACGACGGCGCGCCAAACTGAATATTGTCTATGCCCAACTCCACGCTGCTGTCAGCGCCAGGCTTCCCACCCTGCAGGGAGACATGTTAATGAGGAATATCAGGTGGAAGAACCAGTCAGAACAAACCAGCTTATTTATTCAACTTACCTCAGACGACACGGTGCCTGTAAAGGAGGTTAGAGGTTTGTTCCAAGCGCTCACAGAGGGTGGCTGTGGGGGGCTGATGGGACCCACTGGAATAAACAAAGCAACATTTCACACGTACTGTGTTGATAAATCCTATTATCAGCAGGAAAGTAAAACTTTCACAGTTAAGAGATGCAAACAATTAATCAAGTTACAATTAATTGTCAATTAAAGTTCATTAGATTAAAATTAGTTTGTTATGATTAAATTAGCATGTTATGCTATGAAAATAGGGTCAGCCCTCTCGATGCAAGTGAAAACTCTGGTTTTTAAGAAAATGGCCGCTTATCAATTAATAGCGGGTTGATGTATAAGATAAACCAACATCAGATAAACTCACTAATCGATAACCTTCATCCCTAATGCTTACGTTTCTTGACATCAGTAAGGACAGTGGAGCCTGCCACCTTGTTCTCCCACAGTTCTGTACCGAGAGCGCTGTGCGGCTGTGCAGGCGCAGGGGGGAGGCTCTTTGAGGCGAACTCCACAGTCGCTGTGGAGATGGAGGGCAGAGGAGCTGGCGGCCCGTCCAGAGTTTGAGGAGAAGCAGCAGGTTGTGAGGGAGAGTGGTGGGGATGCTGTGCAGCAGAAGCAGCCAGCTGCTGCTGGGCAGAGGGCGCCGAGGCTGCAGGAGGCTGAGGCTGCGCCGCTTGTTGCTGTGGCGGCTGCTGAGGATGCTGCTGCTGGGAAGACTGCTTTTTGGCAAATCTAGGTGGCAGCTTTCCTCCGCTTCCTCTGCTCTTCTCACCTGAGCCTTTCTTACCCCAGTTCTGAAGGAGAAGCAACAACTTTACTTTCAGGCTTGATGACAATATCAACATTTCTACAAATCTCTGCGTCTACTTTCCCAGAATGACATTTCTAAAAAAATTTTACTACTTTTTTTGCAGCATTCTGAAATACTTACCTAGCTGGGTTTTATACAGCTATACAATTCTCAGACACCTGGATTTGGATTAAGCTATTTAACAGTGTTTTAGAGGATTTGAGTCTGAGCTGTGATGTATTTTAATATTCATAACATTCACATTTCTCAAATCCTTACTGCATTACCGTACACTAAATATTGATTCTTTGAAGCACAGTTTGTAATCTTTGATTCTTACTTAGCAAAAAATACTTGTAAAATTAGTCCAATTGAAATAGCCAAAAAAATACAAACTACAGATCATGTTAAAAGCCCAAATTTAAACTTGAAATCAGTGACAGGTCCATGTTTGACTTTTGCATGGATTATTTCTTTCTGTGGGATTTTTGTCAGGAAGCCCCCCCCAAAAAACCCACACAAATAAACTAAGAAAAGGTGATGAAAAGTAAAAACAAATCCTTTAAGAAAAGTAGAAATTCTGGAAGCTTCAATTAAAGTTATGAAATCTAATTTAAATCCAGACATTTTAGAAGGTGACATTTCTTAATATTTCAGGGAATCTTTACTTGAGATGTCTGCTCCTCCTTTTTGCGTTTCTCTTCGTCCTGCAGCCGTTTCTGCTGCTTGCGGGAAACGACCTCGGTGAAACCATCGTCGTTGGCACTGGACTGTGGATCCTCTGTGGTGGTCACCTCAGGATGGTCATCAATAATCACAACACCTACAATAAACAGAAATATGCGTTTTAGCCCTTGTGTGTCCATCAAACCAAAGCATGCTTATTTACTGGTAAACAAAACGACCCGGTTGAAAAACATTATTTACTGACTTGCATAATTGTTGAGGTCAAACTGGGAAAGAGCGTTCTCCTTTGGTTTCTTGGCGGTCTGTTTGGCCTCATCCTTGCGTCGTGCAGGCTGCTCTTTGGCAGGCCGCTGAGAGGTTCCTCCAGATGTTGGGGCTGATGCTTCGGAGTTCTGCTGGGCTGGAGGGCTGTTATTCAGATAAAAAAAAACAACAACAACTTCAGAATAGGATAAACCTGTAAATGTTTTGGACAGTAGTAAATTTAGATGGGAAGAAGGCTGATGCACCAAGTATTAGGACTGCTCTCATCTAATTTCTAACATAAGATAAGCAAAAAAAAGGTCAATAAATATGATTCAGAGATTTAAGTCAACAGGTTTAATGTAAAAGGTGCCAAAACTCGCATTATTATTGGATAATTAGATGTTATATAAAGTCTGGAAATGCAAATATATCTCTAATCTATTTATTTATTTATTTTTGGAAAATACTCCAATCAAATCCTCTTTCCCACAAATGTTTGGGTTTGGTCTGCAGTAGTCTGATCTCAATCGTGTAGCCAAATTTCACAAAGGTTTATTGTTTGCAGATCTCAGTTTGTGGCACACTATTTCATCGAGTCAATTTCTTTGTGCAAATGCTAATGGAAGAACAGAAAGAGTGACAGCAGACAGAGGCCCCTTGTTTGAGACTCACCCTTTGCGGCCAGCCTTGCCGCCGCCTCTCCTCTCCCCCTTGCCTCCTGCGTAACTCCGGCCTGGTTTGGCGCCGCTGTTGCCCCTGCGGTTCTGCCTCTCTGTGGGCCTCTGACTTGAGAAGCTCCTCTTGGCTGCCTGGGACCCCTCTCGCTTCGGAGTCACACCTCCATCCAGCAGACTCTTATTGGGCGTCAGTGTGCCCTGAGAGGGAGTGGGTGCTGGGGCAGAGGCGGAGGTTGCCTCGTTGGCAGCCTCCAGCGCTCCTTTCCTCTCTTCCCGTTCTCGCCTTTCGTTGAAGTCGCTGCTCTCGGAAGCGGTCTCCCACTCCTCATTGGCTTGATCCGAGGAGTTCTGGTTGGACAGGTCAGGGGACTTGCTGCCCACTGCGGTGATGGTGGGGCTGCTGGCCTCAGGCCGGGAGGCTTCGACATGAGACGTTTGGTCATGTGCAGATGTGGTGGCTGCCACATCTGCAGGCACAGTAAGAGGAGTCCCTGGAGCTCTGGACATCTTTGGAGAGAGGGATGCCGGAGCGGGAGCAGAACTTGGGGTGGTTGAAGAGGGCACAGACGCCAAAGTCGCAGAAGGACTTGTAGCAGGATCTCCGGTACCCAATACGCCAGCCTCCCGCTCTTTCAAGCGCCTGAAGCGAGGAGGTTTGTCCTGCCGCGGGGGTCGGGCCGGTCGAGATCGACGAGGCCGCTCTCTGCTGCCCTGAGGAGCCACTTCTCCAAATTTCTTTCCCTCCAACTTCGGGGGTCGACGGTCAGTAGGAGGATTGTTGTATCTTGTTGAGGACTCTGCATCCTCCAGCCTGAACGTCTCCATCGGTTTGGAAGGCCACTGAGAGGAAGAGTCTCTGGGTGCTGGCCTTCTGAGGGGGGCTGAGCGAGGACCGCCACGCTCTCTTGCGCCGCCTCGTCTATTATATAATCCTCCTCTTCCTCGGCGGGAAGGCTCCCCTTTGGGAAGAAACCCCGGTTTGGGCCGGCTGTCGTCATCCCCTCTCATTCCACCCTTTTCACCGATGTGAGGCGGCTCAAAGCTCAGCTTGTGGGGTCCTGAACGCCCGTCACCAGGGAGATCTCTTCTTAGCGGACGGCTAGGTTTAGTGCTTGGCTCCCGGTCGGAGGGTCCGGTGTCGCTGGCTGATTCTCTCCCGCCTTCGCTTTCAGAGTCTGTGTCTGAACCGCGCTGCCGCCTACGTTTCGGAATGACTTCAAAGTCCGAGCTCTCGCTACGCGTTTCGCTTTCCTCCCTGTTGCGAAAGGCAGCTGCGCCTCCAGCGGAGGGTAAATCAGAGCGCAAGCGAGGCTCTCGGTAGGGATACTCTGGCCGGCTACGACCGCGACTCCCTCTGCTGCGACCGCTGTAAGTTCCTCTGTAGCTCCGTCCTCTGGAGTAGTACTCCCCTCGCCCGCGTCCTTTGAAACTGGAGTCAATGGGCCATTCCCTCTCCTTGTCAGCCTCCTTGTCCCGGTCTCGGTCCCGGTCTCTGTCCCGATCCCTTTCCCTCTCCCTCTCCTCTCTTCTGTAGGCACGTGCAGGAAGATGAGACTCTTTCCGACTGGGTAGTTTTGGTTCTGGATGTTTGTCGTTACTAGGCAGTTTGTCCGCTTTCTCCTCCTGGGAGGAAGAGGTAGGAACCCCCGAGGAAGGTTGCGAGTCTCTGGCCCTATGGTGGGACGCCGGGGCTTCATCTGCCTCGGCAGGTTCCCTCTTCCCATCGCCCTGAGCCCGAGAGCTTTCGGACACCGCTGCAGCTGCTGACGGAGCTTTGGTCGACTGATCCTTTTTGGACCGCTCGCTTTTATCCCCTCTGTCTCCTCTCTCGTGACGCTTCTCCCGCTCCTCTCGTTGCTCCCGCTCTTCTTTCATGTCCCTTAGGACGGGCTTTTTAATGGGGCCCGACCTGCGAACGGGTCTCTCTCCTCCCGGTCCGTCTCTGCGACCAGACCCGGATCTCCCGCCCCAACGCAGCTCGGCTTTCTGCTTGCTGGGAGCTGGCAGAGGGAGCTTCTCCGGTTTGTGTAATCCATCTGCTGGAGGAGTCGCCCTGTTGCTTGTAAGGGCAGCCTGGGAGTAGAGCTCGCTTTGGGGCTTATCAGAGGCCCGGTCCCCTGCGTCCTGGAGCTCGAGTGATTTTGTTGCTAGGGGTAACCCGTCAAACCTGGGCTCATCCAGCTTAATGGAGTGGCTGGAACCCTGAGAGACACTTCTCTGGAGCATGGCGTGACCAAGGGCCTCCACCTCCTCCCCACTAGGCAGGCCTCGCTCATCAGCGTCAAAGGCCGAGCTTACAGGCGGCCTATCTAGAGGCCCCGGCACATCCTCTGGGCCCTGAGTAAACGCAGACAGGGAATCCGAGTCCCGAAAGAAGTTATTTTTCAGAGAGTCCACCGCACCGTGATCCTGAGCGTAAATAGCTGGAAGACCCCTGTCCAGATCCAAACCAGAGTCCATCCTGAAGAGAAGAAGAGAGTTTCACCACACTGTTACAATAAACTAACAGTTCTAGTGCAAAACGTTTTGCCATACCGTTGCTCCTTGTTATCCTCACGTCCTTTTGGAGGAGTTACAGATGGCAGCGGTTCTGACGGAGGGTACGGGTCCGATCCCCATACCATCCGTGAGTCAGAGGGGAAGCCGTGGTCTCGAACTGGTCGCGACAGGTGGTCGAATGAATCGGAGCTGGAACTGGAGTTGTCACCTGGTTCTCTGCGGACAATCTGCTTCTGAGGCATTCGCCCTGAAAACGTTGAGAGCAAGAGCAAATCTGCTCAGCTGATCTGACAACCATCATTACACTAAAGAAAGGCAGACTGCCTTTTTCTTCGCTTGACGTCTGAGAGTTGTGCATACACCTTTAAGTCAGGATTACCAAAATTATGCGAATTATTGTGGCATTTTGCTATGTAAAAATCACTTTTCAACCAGTTTCCCCAAACTTATTTCTATTTACGCTCACCAGGGTGAATGTTTGCAGGAATGTCCATAGGGGGGCGTCCCGACATCATGCGGGGGTCCATGTAGGGCTGCATCATGAGCCAGCGGGGGTCGAACCCCATGGAGGGCAAGTGCTGGTGGTGGGGGCCCATAGGCTGATACATGGAGCGGTGCTGCTGCTGCTGGGTAGCTGCAACGTTGCTGCCACTTGACGGAGACACAGTTCCTCCACTTTGCTGCTGCTGCTGTTGCCATTGTTGCTGCTTCATCTGCTCCTGGGGAGACAACGATTTACCGTTTTAACAACACATTGCTCCATTTTCATCAGTGACAGACTAGCATACATTTTCGTAAAGAAAATTAGGCTTTCCCTGTAATAATTAGATCACCATAAAGAACACAATGTAGGAATCCACTGAATAATGCTGAGTTAATAAATATGTTAACATACGAATGTGATCTAACAAATCTGACGACTCCTCAATAATTTTAGAAATGTACGAATAAGTTTTGGCTGTTTTTTTTTTCACTTTTGATACCAATGCAGATATCTGAAATTTAGTATCTCCCGGTAAAAATTTGGTAAAGAAATACAGCTAAACTGACTTAAAACATTGGCTTTTAAAATGCACACATAAAAGTATTTAATTACAAATTTATTTGATATCTCTGCTCCAGCATAGTACACTTAAATACATTAACAGCTTCACAAGCCTGGTCAAACATATAAAAATAATCTGCAAGAGATTGTTTGCTGCACTCTCACAATGCCAACAGTTTGCTGGTTGTGTTTTTTTTTCTTTTAAAAGGTACTGCTACTAATATGGGTGCCCCATTACAGCTATTTCACTTCCAATACAATATTGATATTGCAGTCCAAGTATCGTTCACTGCAAATATTAACCCAATTTAATATCGGCACAAATAAATACTTTTATTACTTATTTTGTAGTGTGGATGTTAGAAAAGGCTTGCCCAAGTGAGATTACAGAAAACAATACAACAATAACAACAATAGTTATGAGAACAATCAATTCATTAATTAGTAACCAATGAGTCTGGTGAGGGTTTCAAATGCTGCTGGATAGAAATGCTGGGGCGGGGTGCTACTATCGAAGATTTTAGGTGCAGGGGGGAATAATCCGATACAGAAATAAAGCTTTTCAGTATCATTGAGGTGATAAATTGAAGAAAATCTTTTATGCAATGCTAAGGTATCTAAAATGAGATGATGAAGTTGATGTCAGCTCTACCATTTTAAAATAAGATCACGTTTTCTTCAGCAGCTGTTTTCACACATACAGTTCCCAATATAATCATTGATAACACACTACAGGAAAACTAATATATATATATATAAGATATATATTTAAAGTGATCGGAGATCATCTTATATTCTAGTAATTGATGGTGACCATAAATTTTCTCCACATATTGAGCCATCAGCAAATAATAATGTCATAACTGCATCTTTAAGCCTGGAAGAAATCAGTGCGCTTGATTGAGACAGTTTTACCTGTTGTCTGAGGAAACGCGGAGGCAGAGACTTTTGAAACTGTTTCGAGTAGCCTGACATGACAGAGGGACGCATAGCAGCGGCTGCCTCTCCTTCCAGCTGTGGAGGAGCGATGGAGACTTCATCCCCTCCAGGAGGCTCCATGTGAGACAGGGACAGGTGGGGCTCATCCACTGCAAACACATCACAGCCTAAGACCAGGAAGGAATCCAGATATTAAAACATCTGATAGGACTTGGCCTACCTCTGTTGTCCTCCATGTTGAAATAGTCCCGAATAGGCGCTGCGGCCCGATCGGACTGGTTCTCCGGCACCAAGGGTCCGACCTCAGCCAGAGCGGTCTCTCCATCGCCTGGAGGGTCCGGGGCTACAGCTACAGGTCTCTGGATAGGGGGACTGGCCTCACGGGCCAGCTCAGGCTCTTCCTCAGCATTTGTTTCCACTTGTTCCATTCGCTCCCTCTCAGCTTGAACAACTGGGAGCTCTGGCTGTGGGACTGGGACCGCCGGCACAGGGCTGGACGCAGGGTCAGATGCCGACAGGACTTCCTCCCCAGCAGCTCCCGCTTCTTCATTAGTGGTCTGATCGCCAACGGCCGCTTTTCCCTCATTGGCCTGTCTGTGTTTTTCATTTAGACGCTTTAGTTTCTCAGCGCAAGCAGCGAGCCTCTGTTCCTCCATGCGCCGCTCCTCTTCTTCTCTCCTCCGTCTTGCTCGCTCTACCGCCTCAGAGACTTCGGACTGCTTCTTTCGCTTCTGTCGCCAAGCGTCAGAATCCTCATCAGCTCCTGGTGCGACGGTCGCCTGTGGCTTGTTCCCCCGTGGAGCGCCGCCGCCGACGGATCGAGCGCCGCTCTACGGACGAAAACAAACGCACACAGCGTGAGAAACCATTAAGGAGGAGTGAGCACCTCACACTGGGCTCATGCAATCCAAACCTGCTCTACCTGGTAGTCCTGTGAAGCAGCTGATTTATTGTATTGCCCCACACTGCCAGGTGAGGGCGCTCTAGGATCACCGCTGTCAGCCCAGGAGGCCTTGGTGCCCCCACGGTCTTCAGGTCCCTCCTTCCAGCCTTCTTGATTGTCCGATGTCCGAGCTCTCATCCACTCCCTGAGAATATCATTAAAGAAGCAGTCAACTAGACAGAATCAACAGTCTTCTCACTAATCTCTGCTCTGAAGCTTCAAATGCGACAACACAATTAACTTTATACTGTGGCTAAAAAGTCTATGGTAATTATGGAAAATCCGGAGCCACCATTTAGGTTTTTATAGTTTGTAGCAATTTACTGCAAATTGCAGTAAATTTCACCTTAGAAATATTCTGATTTCTAAGGTGATGAGCTGGTAATTGGTCATCTTCTTTTTTCTGTATGCCAAATCACAGTGGGGTCATTGCTGTGGGTGACAAAGACATGTCAGTGTGGAAATTCAAAACGTGTTTTAAGACTGGTATTATGCATGTTCCAGGCACTTTGTGTCATTTTACAGCACAATCAAGTAATTAAGTGAGCTTCAATTATTATGAAAATGTTGCAGACATCAAACCTAAAATAAATTTGTCTCCTTGAAATGGGGCCTCTGTTTCTTTAAGAAGCTATTGCTCTTTCCAACACTCCGCCTTCAGCACATCTCAACAAAGTTTCACCCTTAAAGTTACAACCACTCAGGTGAGTTGGACTCAGCAGTAAATCCTATGCTGAGCTCAGGAGACACCCAGTTCCATCAGATGTTTGCTAATTGCTACTGGCTAGTCTGGAGGAGCTGAGAGGGGCAGTCGGAGGAGAGGGGTGCTTTGTGAGGCGGAAGCTCGGCTTGGAGATCGTAGGGCCAGAGAAGAGTTTTGTGGAAATAAGTGCAGCTTGGTGAGAGAAATTGCTTTGCAGACTTGAATGGGTGCCATTCAAGGATTCCTCAAAAATGCATGAAGGAATGAAAGCAACACTCCCGGTGTGTTTTTGATGAAGGAATAACATTATAACAAAGATAAAAAAAAATAATAGGCTATTTGCCTGATAACCCTCTTTAAATTAAATTTTTGGTAAGAGAGGGGTTGTTCTGAAATAATATCTGGACATTTAGGAACATTTTGTTGTATTTTTGTCCAAGTTATTCATGAAGATCTTTAAAACAAGACTTTCACAGATATTCTTTCATGTCAGATGCTGCTCCTCATCTTCCATATCGAGATGATCCAACACTGACTTCATAGTACTCAAGTTTAAAACTGGTCGAATCAAAATCTGGCCATGCTCTCTCCAAAAATGAAAGAATCACACATTTATAAACAGATTTGAAAGCCCTCCAGAAAGCTTAGAAAATGGTTGTTTAAGATTACTCTAAAATAATAAATTACCAAACAGTTGTCTCCAGCATTTAGACAGCAAAAAAAGCTTTTACTGTAGAGTAGTTTCAGAGAGGGACCTGTAATTCACTGCATTGTTCTTCACTCAATATAATTTAGCAATGATTCTCAGGCACAATTCCAGGTTGGAGAAAGATTCAAGTCTCTAAAAGCTTTCTGTTCTTTAAAGCACTGGCACCTGCTGCCGAAGTTACAGACAGAAGCAAGCCCAATAAGTTTAAAACAAAAAACTGAAAAGATGGCTCAAATCCTCACCAGTTTTCTGCTTTGTCTTTAGCAGCTTGGTTTTCCTCGTCGTCGCTGAAGTTCAGTTTCTCGGTGTAGTCGACCTCCATCTGAGCTCCTTAATGGCACACAGGACGCAATCCATTGATACTTGAAATGATCTTTAATCCGCCTGAATGTGGTTAATGAGTTGTAAAAATGAGCCAAGCTGAAGCTACTGACCTGCCCAGCCTTCATCTGCATCGGTGTCCAAATTGTCGAGTTCTTTCAGTTCTGTTGCGCTGATGATTGAGGGTCTGTCGGGGTCTTGGAGCCAAGACTGAGGGGGTGGCTGCTGGGGGCGGGCCGAACGAGGACCCCTGAGGATCCAACGGAGGGTAAAGCAGAAACAAGCTTATACATTTTGGCTCAAGCAGGAGATTAATTGTGCCATCTTAGTGCGACTATTAAATGTAATTTAAATGATTCTGAATAGAAAAAAAACTCACTTTCCCCCATCTTGTGGCACAGGGTATCTGAAGTTACCCTGTCCCGGGGCACACGACATTTGTGGGTAGGCATGGAACATCTACACAACAACAAATATTGTCATACAGGGTAAAAACAAGCGAAAAGTTAGTGATTCTGCTGCTATTGACGTCTTTGCCAAACGAGACTTACATAAGGTGGCATCATGCTCCTGAAAGCCGGGTCAAAGTGGGTTGGCACCCCCGCAGGAGGCTGCTGCCCCCCGTTGAGTTTAGGCTGAGAAGCAGCGGTGGGGGGAAACCTCTCTCGGGCGTCCCTTTTCTCCCTTTGAGCGTCACCTGCTGCATTTCGGCCGGGTTCTTCAGCCTCCGCGGGGGGCGTGGTGGTACCGAGGCTCGTGCTGCCCTCCTCCTGAGGCTTGGCGTCCATTTCAGGTGGGCTGGATGCACTGTTCAGATTCCTGCCTCCGCCTTCACGCCAACTGCCAACGTCTGAAATCACAAGAAGGAAGGAGGTGTTGGACAGTTCCTGTTTGTGAGACAGGGCCACATTAAGCCGACTTTGGAGTCATTCAAACATATATAAATGTGTGGTTTAATTGAAAGTGAAAGCAGATTTTCTCAAACAGGGCCGTCAAACTCATTTTCATTTCGGGTCACATCAAGATTACGAAAGTCCTCAAAGGGCCGGATGTGGCAGAGTGCATTGATAAAACTGCGCATTACCAAACTGTTAAAATATTAATAAAGAGCAGTATCTGCATTACACTAGTACTTCTTAAAGTTAAATAATATTGAACATCTTTGCACATTGATGGAATTTAGCGGTATACAGATAAGAAGTACTTTGACAGATAGTACTTAATCTCTCAAATTTAATCTTGACAGTTACATTGATGTGGCCCAAATGTAGCCTAGAGGGCCACATTTAAACTCATGGCGGGCCGAATACGGCCCCCAAGCCTCGAGTTTGACACTTGTGATGCAGAAGACTGGGTTAGACGCATTAATCCTGGTTCCCAGTCACTTGTGAACAATTTTAAGGCATAAATACAGAAGCTCTGTGGTCCAGCTTTACACATCGTCACCTTCCTAAAGTAAAGGTTTTAGGCATTTTTTGATTTGGCAAATAATAATAATAAAAAAAAAAATCAACACCTCCGTTTTTCCAAATAAAATCCCTCTTGGCAAAAAATGACTTGTTTTATGAAGGTGATGCTATAGAAGTGTCTGAAAGGAAGGAAAGATGGCCAGATTGATGGATCAAAAACAAATAAAATAAAAAAATTGATAAAAGGTCATGAACAGATAACAGACAATGAAGTATTTCATGGACAAATTAAGAGGCGAGTAAAGAATGAATGAAACGGACCATATATTTAAGACAATGGAACAGGGAATAAGGTCTGACAACTCACAAACAGCTGACAACTTGAAACAATCCTTACAATCTCAGAGATTGTTAAACGTCACATAAGGAATAAAGTAAAACAAAAATGCCAAAGTCATAATAAGACGGCAATACAAATCTCATAAATTACAGTACATGCCAAAGTTTGTTTATACGCAACGGAGGAATGAAAGACTTTTCTTCTGTAAGGTGATTCAAACAAAACTTTAGTGTTTCCATCTGTGCTACAAATACAACATAAGCTGAACTTTGAAGACATTCCCTCTTCTAAGAGGGGTTACTCTTTTTTTCCCCTTTCCTTAAGCTTCCTCTTTAAACCATTTGGTTTAACACAGCCTCATGCTTATGTGTGTGAGTGTGGCCCTACTTTGTGGTCTGAGGCTTGGGCCTGGTCCATAGGGCTCTTCATCTTGATCATCGCCTTTCTCTGCTTCACCAGCTGCCTGCAGGCTGGGAAACTCTTGGTGAAACTGGGTGCTTACGCGAGGAGCTCCTTCACAACAACAACAAAAAAAACCCCATAATGTTAGAAGGTTTTACAGATTATGGAGCTGAATGAAAGCTGTAACCAAAGAAAACAGGGACAAATCAGTCATTTTAATTCAGAATTAGCAAAAAGTACACAAAAAGAACTTTTTCACATTGCAATCACAGAAATAAGTATGTCTTAATATTATGTCAAACAAAAGGCACACATTAAAAATTTGAAAGGGAAAACTCTCAATGTCTAAATCTGGAGAGATCTACGGCTCAGGCGAGAGAATCACTAGAAGACAATTAGTCGCAAACTTAAAAAAAAAAAAAAAAAAGGTTTAATGAATGAATGGTGACTGAAAAGAAATCCAGTTTAATATTTCCCACAAGTCGTATAGCGGAAAACCAGGAAACAGAGAAGTTTGACCAGTAACGCGATCTAAAAATGCAACTTTTGGGTTAAATTATTGGGAAACTGTGCAGTGCATATTACCATGCTTCCACAGGGAAACATGGTGGTGGCAGTGTGTGATGCTCTTATGCAAAAACTTTGCTAACATTAAACTAGGGCTGCAACGATTCCTCGAGTGACTCGAGTACCTCGATTATTACAATTTCTTAAGGAAAATTTACCTGCCTCGAAGCTTCGTTAATTTATGTTTTATTATTTAGCGCACCGTGTTCCAGCTGGTTTATTACTTGCGTTGCACAGAGCTCTCACTTCCGCCTGAGTTGTTAACGAAAGCTAAGTGTTAGCAACATAACGTCCAGTTTTCAAGTTCGGCCTGGGAGGATTTGATTAATTCATGATAATGTCCGGGTTTTTGTCGTTTTTCGGGGGACCAATAAGCATCCTTAAAATGACTGGCGCGATGCCTGGAGTACGGCAGCTTTTCTCTTCCCTGAGCTGCTGCCTGGTGGCGGGGAAGACCGAACAGCGGGGAAGAGCGCTGCAGGTGTATTTATACAGGTGAGCGGATAGACTGCACACTGTGGGCAGCTGCGCATTAGATGATTAACGTAAGTGTAGCTTTACGGACGAAACGGAAAATTTATTTTATATAATCTCGGTCTCAACAAATGGGTGGCGTAGTGCATCGTGACGGCACGCAGCTGGTAGATGAGTTTCTGTGCGTGACGAACGAATGTGTCAAATCCCGTTGCTAACATGAACACAAACGCTATAAATGTCTGGGCAAGGTGAGAGTTCATCTATTAATTTGACTGAAGATGAATACAGAAATGAAAAGCTGGAGTATAGACATTTTTATAAGCTTATCTGTGAGCCTGCCTCTATAATTTCAGATTCTTGTATAACTTTTCTTCAGGTTGATTTGGAAAGTGAGCTATTATTGTTAGGAGTTCATTTTCTAAACTACAGAAAAGTTATTGTTAGGGAAGCTCAACTGAAAAATTGGACTGATGTTGATATACAATAGTAATACTGCTGTTATGTTAGATTTACCAATGTTTTACTTTATCTTTTTTTTTATCCGATTACTCGATTAATCGTAAGAATAATCGATAGATTACTCGATTACTAAAATATTTCTTTACAACAGCCCTACATTAAACCAAAAGTCACATTTGAGGCAATTTGCCAAATTCGGTCTTAATAAATCTCATCAATGGGGAAAGTCTGAATTATGCTTAACTCTTGTTTAACAGTAACAGATGAAGCTGCAACATAGAAAGTTTTTTTTAAGTAGATATGAGATTTTGGGAGCAGATGGGAACAATATTTACCATCAACCTGCGGCTGCTTGTTGTTTGCCCAGGAGCGGCTTCCCCCGGTAGGAAGCTCTTGAGACTGGAGTGGTGCTGGTTTGTTTTGGGGTGGTGGCGTTTCCTGCTGCCTGTTGAAGATAATGGCATTATTAAACAAATTGTTTTTTTAATTAAATCACCAACTTTTTGTTTCCCCATCATCAGCTATATGTTCTTTTATAGCTCCTCTTTAAGTCAACATTTTTATATTTTTTTTTAACCAAAGCAAACAGAAGTGTACCTCTCGTCTCCTGCCTCGGTTCTGGACGCCCAGCCGCTGCCGTCTTTGGGGACGATGTTGACGTTGGGGTCGTTTCCCTTGTTCTCCGCCTTCAAGCTGGGCAGGTTAGCTGGGGGGGGCATGCGCCGGCTGACCGCAACTTTACCCAAACTCTGGAGGCCATGTCTGGCAGCCACTGGAGGGAACATTTCAGACATAAAAAAGTATCAATATCAGAAGCTTTCATACGGTTTTCAGAAAACAAACGAAAAGTCAACACTGGTCTGCTTGGAAGCAACTCTGAAAATGAAAATCACTGATCAGCCAATTAAAGCTCTTAGACATTAAGTTATGCAAAACAGGGCCTTAAAACTCCATTACAAAGAGAGCTAGTTTCACAATTTCTTCTTTAGCGTTCGACAACAAACATCAAATATGTTGCGTCAAACAGCTGATGGTAATTTCCTGTATAACACTGGTTATACTAGTTAAAAGTAGGCATGTTACAGTAGCAAATTCTCCTGGATGCTAAATTGCCCTAGAAATTATTGTGATAAATAATAATATAGTGGTTTTGAGACAATATATTCAACAAGTATAAAGATAATGGCATAATAATGCAAGTTCACCATCTCACAGACTTTGTACAGAAATCTTCACACTGGAACTGGGAGGCATTTTAAATAAAACCCTAATAAAGAAAAAGGTAAAAAAGACCACACACAATCAAATAATAAAAAAAACTGATCATGAAGTCTCTGTAAACAAAACTGCCCTTCAAAAACATCAGAATGGAAATCATCAAGCTCATTTTGATTTAGGTGATTAATTGCAACAGGCTTAGTCAAAACCAGCATGGTTTAGTTAAAACAAAGCAAATGACGGCGGCAGACTCTTACCAGCAGTTTTCTGGGTCTCCAGAGATTTGCCTTTGTAGGTGTTGAAAAGGCTAAGGGTTGCATACTTTGTTTTGCCATCCTTTGCCTTGGTGCTCTGCCCTGACTTCTCTGACATTTCGCTGGAAACTCATTGAGTCTGGTCCTTTGGCCTCGCCCCCAGAACCAGCCTCCTGCATGAAGAAGAAGAAAAAACATCTCAAATAGAGCAGAAGATTGTTGGGGTTTTTTTTATAATATTGAGCTTTGTTGCTGATTTTAAACACAGACATTATGAGGGAAGGTGAATTTCACCCATAGTTGCAGTTTTATGTCAACACGGCAGGAAGGAAACAATAATACAATATTTGAAGGGAATGTTGCGAGGCTCATAGTCCAGAATGTGAATTAAAATGTGGATCGTCAAAGACAAGAGACACAGCACATTTGGGACTGCAGTGTCTTTCTCAAGCAACACAGAGGTCATTTATTATTAACAGTGGATTGGCGTAACAGAGCTTGTGACCATTGTAGTTGAAGTGTGCGTTATGCTGAAAAGACCTGACAGCTCTGATCAGTCGGGGCTAAATGTTTGAACTCACCCCTTAAATAGGCAGAAGGTACATGTCCCTAAAAACAAAGGCTCACAAAGTAACCATATTTATAAAGACCTATTTAGCTACGACCAGGGAGCCGACATTCAGATGAAGTCTTGGTATCAAATGGTCCAGCAAAATTAGAACTAGACCAACTGTATATTGTTTTAGCAGCACTACGAACAATTGCTGCGTTTCCGTTTTACAGTAAAATTTTATGTCTTTTTTGCTGGGAATGATGCGACTTAAAACCAAGGTAATTTTACTCAAGGTTATACCGCCACACTGACACACGCCTAGCTACAGCCGAGGCGACTTCCTGCTTTGACTTGTCCTCGTCTTTTCTTACGAGGAACTACGGGAAAAAAAAAGGTCAGAAAAAACCCTGTTTACATCTTTTATATCATGTTATAAAACACCTTTTTAAAATTAGGCGACTGATATTTTTGCAGATATCTCGTTAAACAGAAAACAAACAGAGCTTTTATCAGAGCACCACTATATTCACACCTCTCTCTTTAACAACGGGAACAGAAATGTCTGTAGAGGAGTTTCTTTTTAAGGAATTTGGCTGTAATCGGAATCAGCGAGCGAGAGGAAAGCAAGAGGAAAGCAAACAGATGTTACCAGTCAGTAAAATGTCAAAAGTATAAAACTGAATTTGCAGTAAATGCAACTGATCTTTTTGTGATCTTTCCAGCAAAACCATTGCTAATATTTCAATCAACGGAGGTATGCGATGCAAAAATAGAAAAGAAAAGCTAAACTAAAGTTGGAAAAGTGCCAAAAAAACCAACACTTTTTAAAATACTATAAACGACAAGATGAGTCAAAATTCTCAATCCCAATTAACCTAAATGCTCTAAAAGCAAGACAGAAAAGTGAGCAGTTTGATGTGAAATTTACAGTGAGACAAATCACTCATCTCAGAGACAAAATAAAAGGGCAGACGCAGACGTATGAACTACTGCTAATGACAGAGCTGCACGAAGGTGGTAGGATCAAACATTCAGAAAGCAACACCGTCGAAAGGCATGAATCAGGGTAAATCCCTTGAGGAATTCACTAATTTCCTCCCTAATGAAAGGTCAGCACAGGAAGACCGGGACAAAGACGGACCATTAAAGTCCGCAGATCCGTCTCCAAGTGCATTAGGACGGCCGGACTTAGCTTTTTAGCTGCAACCCTGGTTGCCAGATGTCATCGAGCAACATCTTAATCACGGGCATTTTCTATCGTACAGACAGACAAACTCCATCCAACTCGGCAAATTTCAGGAACGGCTATGAGGCTCGAGATTAAAATGAAAGACCTGTACAAATCAGGCAATCGTTAAGCCACATGCTTTTTAAAACAATTACTCCTTCGCTGATGCAGAACAACCAAACATTCTGAGGATAATGGCTTCCTATACTGCTAATTGGAATCTTGTGTAAAGAAAATGCTCCGATGACCAGATACAGCAAGGATCCAGTCTCCTTTTCAATTAAATACAAGAAGAAGGCTTAAGCATCTTTGCCATCATCCTGATTTTCCAGTCCATACAGTCATCAAGAGGGATTTGCAATGGAGATAATGTCAAATTACTGTGGTTCAAATCAGGTTGTTCAGTCAAAGAAACTATAGTTTCGTCAGTCTTAAAGGGAAGTGGATATCTTTAAGTTTACAAGTGCAAATATTGTGGTAAATACAAGTGTTAATTAACTTATCTAAAGTGTGGAAAGTGGAACATAAAGTGAGACTTCACCCATGTCTGATTCTTGTCAGAAGAAACCCCAAGTACGACTCCTGAAAATGTATTTATTAAAAAATAAATCACTCTTGTTCAACAAGGCATCCTTGTTTCCTATAAATTTTTCAGAAGACTCCATACCTTTCTGGTTTGCAACCCTTTTATTTTTAGTTTTGTGAAGTTACTGCAACAATGGTCAAACTTTAAATCTGGCACCTGCAAACATCCGAGTGAAAAGGACTCAAGAATGAAAGATGATGACGAATGAAAGGATACCATAAAAGATAAATGGATGGCTGGACAAACCAAAGATTGGACCAGAAAGGAAGGATGAATGGACAGACGGAATAGATGATAGAGGACAGAAAATTTGAGAAGGATGGAAAAGTGAATAGCCAACAGGTTTAAAGATGGATGCATGGACAGATGCGTGGATTGATGGGTGGATCGCTGCACTGATGGAGGAATGGATGGGACAGATTGATGGCTGGATGTCAGCACAGATGAGCTGAAAGCCTGATAAGTATTCAGACGGATGAATGCAACTTTAGGAAAAGGTGAGACTTAAAAAATCCCTAACCCATTTTCCCCATGCTGATCCAGACCTGGAAACTACTTCCATATTTTTCCATGAGCCCTGTCATATGTCGGACCAGTCAATCGATAAGCAAAGCTTCAATCGATATCTGAACAGCTTCCTGCTCATCAATTAGTGAGGTTTTGAATGAACAAAACCCATAAGATCGTCTACTAGTTTCACAAGAAAAGCCATTTTGACTTAATTCATACGTTACTCACAATTAAACGCGTATCTAACCCAATAAGAACCACAGGTTTCGCTGCTTGAACAAAGCACATTTAGCAGCTTTCTTTAAGTTTTCAGACCCACTGCCGCTGATGGGTCAACATCCTTTCCCATGAATCAAACAACGGACAGGGCGGGTGGCTCATACCGGCAGGGGGGTACAGGCCTTCTTCGCCCAGAAATACACCAGAAACGAAGCAAATGCCACCTCCTAAGTCCACAAAAGCCGCACTTAAAAGTGCTGTAGTGTCCTCGGCAGCTCGGCCCGACATGTGTGGTTCTGAACGTGGTGCTGCAACAGAGCAGGCCACAAGCTCGCATCTTTCAGCGTAGTTTCGTTTCCTCACTGGTCGCCATCACATCCACTCACAGCCCGTCCGTATGCTAACCAGCTAGCGCTGTGCGGTGTGTGTGTGTGAGCGAGAGAGAGAGCAGGGAAGCCACACACTCCAGCGTTAAACGCAGACCCACCTGCCACCGTCGCTGTGTCCCTTGTCCTCTGCAATGTTTCGCGTCCACCACTCAAAGTCCGGTTTCGGCCTGGTCGGAGGTGAACGACTGTCTGTCTGGCCGGCGGATTACAAAAGCTGGCTAGCTCTGTTTAGCTCTGGTCGCTAGCTGCCAACAAGCCGCTGTCCACATGCAAAAATGAGGGGGGGGCGGCTGGTTGCTCTCTGCGTCCTCCGACGCTTCTAGCCCCCCGTCTGTCCTCGTGTGCTCGGCCTTTGATGCGGGAGCCGGCGCGCGGTATTCCCGGTTGTCCCGTGGCTCCGTTATCTCGTGCCAGACCGTTTTTCTGGTTGAGTGAGGCCCCGCTCGCGCCGCGGCCTGTCCCCAAAAAATCAAAGATGGCAGACGCTGGTTGCCAGATTTATCGTCTGCTATCCCCCTTCAGAGCTTCAACAGTCTGCATAGGAGATCAAACATGTCTAGCCAGCTGCGTTTGCTGTTTTATCGAGTAAGCTTCCGCTGGGAAGCGTTCATTCAAATAAAATAAGGTCATATTCAAACATGTTCATTTATTGTCACTTCATTGTGAAGCAAAAATAGTTTATTAGTAATAATAGTAATATTTATTTTTTTTAATACGTTTATAATATATTGTATTGGTTTTGGTACAGACCTACAAAACCAATACAATATAGCGGCTTCCTCTCCTATTCCAAGACATTGTGCCAAAGGCATGATAAATCCCATTATGATTTTTGATTCAATACCTAGAACACCTAGAAAAAAAACCCTTCTGGAACTTTATGAAAATGCCTACTAAGAGGTAAACAGAGCTCTGTGTTTGAAGGAATGTAATGTTCTCAACTTCTTCAAGTGTACGGTTGCTGATGCTCAGAGATGTGTGCTGAGGTTCATTAAAATGTATACAAAAAATGTATTAAAGGTAATAAATTTAAACATATAAAAACTAAAACTGAGTTGATTTAAAAACAGCAAGTATAAACTCTTTATAACCTAATGAACCAATGTAGCAACTAATGAAGCATAATAATAATTACTGTAAGGTTAAAATGGTAGACTGGGACACACATTGTTTTCAGTTGTTTTTGTTTCTTCAACATAGACCTTGTTGGCTATTTTCTATTTGACATTAGAACATGAGAAAAAATTGTCAGACTTTTACTTGCTTAACTCTGGAAGAGGCAAATATTTATAAAAATTTCCAGTCTGATTTTTGAAAATGTTGTTGTTTTTTGGCTATTCAAAAAACAATCAGTGTGTCAAACGATAGCTGAACAATTTGCAAGTTCATTAAGATTAATTTTGATGCAAAACGTCTTTTGCCAAGGATTTGAAAATACTGGTTTTACATAATTGAATAGAACAGACAAATGAGTTGGAGGCCTCATTAACTTTAGTTTTTCATTTGGCTGAAGATGATAAAATCTGAGCAGAACCTTCAGATTTGATATCATTGATGATTTTCATGTTATTTTTGCTACCCCTTTAAGACAATGGGTACTTTAATAAATAATATTTTGCGATCAGGTCCACACCCTGGCCTCTTTTCAGTTATTTTCCAATTTGTAAAAATCTTTTCATAAGAAAGGCTGCTGCAGAACGGGAGGTAACTTTTTCTCTAGCTTGTCATTTAAATCTCTGTAATTTACATAGTTTATTATTTAGTTTATACGAATTCCCCACAATCTCTCTGCAGTTCTACCTCATGTTCTTACGAGTATTGCATTGCTACACGCAATAAAACGAAGTAAAGTCCAGCCCAGGACATCAAAAAGTCAAGACAACATGTGGATAACTTTTTTGAATACTCGAATATCTAAACCTGGCAACCCAAACTCTCAGGAGTCACGCGTGGACGAAATCTGTTTCCGGGGCGTACCGGCGAATCACGCGCGGCGCAATGTTTGAACTTCACAGATTTACTGAATCAGTGTTGATTCTTTCTGTCCGTCTGTCTGTCCGTGTCTCTATTGCCGACTTGATCCAACGAAGTGTCTCCGATCTGGATGTCGCTCCAAGCGTCGAGTCATTAAAATCTCTGTGATTCACATTATTTAAATTAAATCATAAACTTTGCTTTGTGAGGCAAAGAGCAGATCTCAGATTATTCGACGGGAATTAAGGAATTTATTCGCTGCACCACATGCAACATTTTCACATTTTGTAATTTAATGACACTTCATGTGGTGGACCAATACAAACCAGTTCATCATTTTGATGGCGAATAAATTCCATAAATTGTTTTCGATTATTATTATTATTATTATTATTATTATTATTATTATTATTATTATTATTATTATTATTATTATTATTATTATTATTTCCAAATCAGAATCTTAAAAGCGTTTTGTGAAGGTTCAGGTGTGCATTTTCAAAAAAGAACAACAAAACATTTTGCTGTTATTGCAGCTGCTAGCTTTTTTTTTTTTTTTTTGAGTCATTCTCCAGATTTGCACATCTGTCCTTATTTCTTTTTAGTTCGTTCTTCCTTACAAAATACCTCAAACTAGATGGGGATAGTCTGTGAATTATCAAAGGATTCTCAAATTGATTCAAGTCTGAACTTTGACTGGACCATTCTAAAACCTTTGACCTTGACCTACAATCAAATCAAATATCAATCAAATATTTAAATACATTGTCTAAAAAAGACATATTTCCCAGTCTGCCAATAAATCAGACGACATCTTCTCTGTTTTAGGATAGATTACCGAAAATAATTTCTACTTTCAAAATATCAGAATAAGTGAAAGACAAGCTTGTTGAATATAGCTCAATCCTTGTCTCATCTGCCCATATTAGAAGAAATCAAGTCTTGATGGTTTCTTTGTTTTTCTTGCTCATTCTAACAAACCGTCTTTCATTTGTGTTTGGATCAGATGGTTGGTATTTTGGGTGTTCTAACAGAGCAATGACTGGAAACTACTTGCAGTAGTTTAATGCAAGTAGCAGAAATACGTTTGCATTCAAAAATGATTTCTGTATTTTGGGATAAGGCCTAATGATTTCAGGAATATATTTGCTAATTATTAAAAAAAGAAGAAGAAGAAGAAGAAGAAGAAGAAGAAGAAAAAAGATATCTCTGTTCCAGAAAAGCAGTTGAACTCTTACCCAGTTTGCAAAAATGACAGGTCTGAAAACACAACCTGAATTATGCCAGAATATTTACCCCAAGACCTAAAGAACGACGAACACTGGGAGGCTACTACATTTCTCAAAAATGGAGGACCATTCAGTAAAAATAATCCTTCTGACTGTTTCAAGAAGACTAGCAATCAACACATCATCTGTACCAGGGAATTTAGCGGAGGGATAACCACTGCAACGTGCATCGTCTCCATTTCCATGACCACTTATACCTGAGGAAAAGCAACAAAATACAACGTTTGCTCTTTTTTAGCTGATCCTGCATTGCAGTTGTTCCACATCTGATTCGGTTCCCAGCGGGAACTTCCTGTCACATGCCGACAGTGTGATGCGGTGAACCACAACAAGCCCTGACCTTTCCACCCCGAACTCAGGCTGCAATCTGCACTCACCGTTAGATGGCGCCATAAGCAAATGAACGATGTCTAAACCCGATGTCCACCGTGGAAATAGACTGTCACACAAGGCAGATATGTTTCTATTATCCTTTCATATATGAATTCAACAGAGGTGTCAAATTCAAAGTTTAAATATTAGTTTTTCTTTAAATCTTTTGCTGTTGCGGAATCTAAATACTGAAAAGCAAGTAACTACAAGTCTGCCAAGTCAGGATTTTTTTATATTGTATGTTTCTGTTAATGTGTGTTCAGTAGAGCCTTTGATAGAGCCGAAAGGATGTTTGTTGACCGTCCATAACCCAGCTGCAGCCGACAGAGCCAGAGGCCCGATCAAAGGTCCCTTCAGTTTCAGCGTATCAAAGAGCCTTTTCTGTCTGCTTTTTCCAACTCCATTATATATTTTGTAGAATCAAGTGTCACTTTCCGGAATATCTGCGACAAAAACTTCACTGAATGAAAAATCAAAGCATTTTTTTAAAATATAAAAATATTTCTGCCTCTTTAAGATATTGGTGTGCAACACTTTGAGAGAGCGGACAAAGGAAAAGTGTCTCTGTGTGAATGCAAAACAGTTTGTTTAGCACAGTGTCAACGGTGTTCATGGATAACCTATTGCTCAAACCGAAGCTTATCAGTGTTTTAAAAGCTGATTTTTTTTTTGTCCCTTTGATAATAATTGTAGTACCATATCAGCATTACATTGTACAAATTTGTGTCTTTGTGTCACTGTGAGAGACCAAAGTACGTCAACAATGATCATTAAAAGCTCGGTGTTGACCTACTTTGGGCTCTCCTTATCAAAAGCCTGCTGGAAATAAACAAACAGTTGCCAAGTTACTCCAGCCCCTCATCTCATTCAGAAAGTGATTGGTTTATTTCACTGACGATGAAGTGGCTTTTCTAATAAATAAAAAAAAGCCTGAGCGTATTTTATCCCATCGCAAACTTATCAAAAGTGATTTAGGTAAAGACTTTACCTAAAAACACTTCTTATCTTCTTTTCCTGAAATGTAACTTATTAAAGGGTTTGAGAAAAGTTGCCAGAAAGTTACATGGAAAGGTTTGTGAAGCAGAGAGAACAAAGTCCTTTGGCTTTAAATACAGAGATTATTAAACGTTTTCAGCTCAGTTCGACATCAGTCTGTCGCTAGATACATAGAAATGCATTTTTGTGTGTTTAGTTTATTAAATTAGGATTTTCTGTGTCAGACAAACACAAAATGAGCTATATTTCAGAAGTCGAAGGAAAATGATACTTGCTTTTCAACATTTTTTTACAAACAAAAATCTGAAAAGTGTGGTGTGCATGTGTACTTTTAGGGATTTTTCTTTACTTCTCCTGTATGTTGTCATATAGGTGCTTTATCGTACATTCTGAGTCAGTCCCTTACAGAAATCATTTTTGCTGCCGTTGCAGCTGCAAGTGTTTTTGTGCTGTTGCTATCCATTTGGGACATTTAAAGATGGCAATTTAGTCTATTTATGTCCTAAAACAGATTAATCAGTTTAAGGTCTGCACTTTCCTCGGGTCACTGTAGCATGTGAAACATGGAAATACTTTGACCTAAAGCACTGTGTTGTAGATCAAGCTCTATGTTCAGTGTTCTTGTCAGACTGGAAGGCAAACCTAACCCCTACTCTCAAGTCTTTTGCACAATCTAGAAGCGTTTCGGTTTTATAAATTGTCCTGCATTTAGCTCTGAATTGTATCTGAGTATCTGAATTGTGAATGCATGCCTCACAATTGCCCTTCATTTCACAACTATTCACTATTTTGTGTTTGTCCGTCACATAAAAATAAAACGCATACTAAAGTTTGTGGCTGTAATGTGACTAAAGGTTTCTGTTTGGTTTCTGTCTGTAAACTTGAACAAAGAAAGAAAGAAAAAACTTTTACACAACATTTATTAGATGCGCTGCATACATGATTTCAAAAGAGGGTTTCAGAGTGTAAGAATTAAAAATACTAACCGTATTTGGTCTTAGATGGATGCATGGAGGCATTTCAAAACTTAACTTGAGAACAGAGCGTGTAGGTGTTGCAACAGATTCATAAAATTATATAAACCAAGGACTACAGGAAAATAACTGTATACAGAAAGGTTCAATTTGGTCAAATAGAGAATAAGCTATTGTAAAGTTTTAGTTTTAGCCATTTAAAAAGATCAGTAGTAAAACAGTATGCAAAAAAGTTTATGAATTAAAACTGTAATTAAAGGCAAATGTAATCAGTCATGACATTAGCTTCACGCCGCAACCCGGCAAGGACAAGCAGGTCGAGGTAATTGATGAATGGATGGACATTAGCGTCATTGTGTGGGCAGGGAGGATTTCACCCTGTCCAGCAAGGCAGCAGGATCCTGCAGAAACGCTGGGAGGCTGCTCCGGTTGTAGTAGGCAGCCAATCCCACCGCCGCCGCGGACAGAAGCAGAGGCAGCTTCAGAGATCTCCGTCGCTCGGGGTCTTTGCAAGGCCTGGTCTGCAAGGGCTGGCAGACTCTCTCCCACTGGGTAAGGATGGCCTTGCGGGCGCCGGCCCACTTTCCGGGTCCCCTGAGTCGATACTGGTAAGGGGTGCAGGGGCCGAACAGCACGTTCAGCCCCAGCTTGGGATCGGTCAGCAGCAGTCTGGAGACTCTGGGTCGGACTCCCACCAGGTCTGCAATCTCATCCATGTAGTCGAGGTAGTCCACCTGGATGGTGTGTCTCTGACTGTTGACGTACCTGATAGCAAAGGCTCGAGTTCAGCATGCGAACAACATGACGCACACAGAGGTTAATAAAAACCATTGAGTAACTTTTACCTTTTAGCCATGGCTTCCTGCTTGCACTGGATGTCTCTTTGCATGTTGGGTAATGAGGGGAGCTTTATGCAGCCTACAACAACAAAAAAAGACATTTTATTAAGACATTGGAAAAGACACATATACAGTAAATATAGTGGTAGCACATCTTTTGCACATTTCTGACAACTCTGAACTGATTGCAGTTTTTTATGATTTCTCTTTAAGAACTATAGCATAAAAAGATATAAAAACTGCATTTTTAATACGTTTTTCTTGCCCTCCTGCAATAAGCGGTTACTAAATTATTTTTGTTTGCTTGTCTTTAGCACTGTAAGTGCAGTGAAGAGCAGCAAGCATTACTTAAACCTCCCCAAATGTATTCCAAAGAGAGCATACGTTTTTAATTTAACTTAGGATTTCCAAAAGTCTGTCAACATTTCCAAAATCCAGCATGTTTCCTGACAGGAGGGAAGAAAATCAGGAAACTTTCTCGTGCTCCATTCAATCTTCCAGTTATTTGCTGAAAGTTTTGCTCTCGCAGCAAGAATTAACAACAGGCATGTCTCGTCATTGAAAGTACAACTTCCTACAGCGTTTGTACTTCAGCTTCTAAGCACCTCGCTGATGCAGAAAACCTTCTTACTAAGGGGTTTCCTCCCTCAGTAAGAACGTCTACAGTGAGGCCACGCCCCTTCCCCTCTGGACGTGGCTATGGTAACCTGTTCTTCCCCATTTAGCCTCCGTCAGATTCGTGTCGTTCCTCCCCATTTTTTGGGTCCCACATTCACGCCCACGCTGTGAGGAACACGACACCAATGGAAACACATCCAACTTGGCTGAAACCGAACTGGACATTAACTGGGTGGAGCGAGACTTGACAACGGAGGAGGGGTTAATGTTGCCTTTACCTTTGAAGACCCTTGTAGCCCATCGAGCCTGCATTTCACTGATAGGCATGACGGCTCCCAATGGTTGCACCAATCCAATGATAGCCAGCGTGGGGCGTTCCAGGTCAGGTGGAAACACATACTTGTACAGAGATGTTTGGTTATCAGTCACTGGAACCACATTAGAGGCCAGAAAAGGAAAGGAAAACTTGTAACCTGTTGCAAACACCTTCAAGACACAAAGAGAGGTTGTCAGTCTCTGACCCAGCGCTGCCACTTTTTTTTTGCACAAAAAGACAATTAAACCCACCACAAGGTCAACATCGTCCACTACGCTTCCATCATCAAACTCGACAGAGGAGCCATGAAATCTGCGGATGTTGGGTTTTACTTGAACTGTCCCGGACAGGATGCGGTTGGGAAGATCGTCGTTGACGGTAGGATGTTGACTGAACAACCTGGGAAACAGGAGGCGCGGTGCACAAAGAGGCTAAATTCACAACTTAGCTGCAGGAATTATAAGGATTTTATTGATAAGATCTGAAATAAGGCAAATTAAATGATAGATGCATTGGTAAGGTTCAGTGTTTTTTTTGCTTTTTTTTTGCAGGTTGTAATAGAATCTGCAAACATCCAGTACCTGTGTTTGGGCTTTAGACTGTACAGAGAATGGTTCATTCTGCTGTTGAGTTTGTTCTCCATAATAGAACATATATAGCTAGAGGGAATCACATGACGCAGAGCATACATCATTCTGGTAAACACCATATCACGCGGGATTCCATTGTCTCCAACTCTGTTCAGAATCCAGGCCCCCCTTCGAGTGCTCAGGTAAACCTGAAGGACCAAAACAAGAAACAAATAAAAAATTGCCACTTTGCGGTCATCTTCATGGAAATACCACTACAAGTTTAAACCAAAAGGGAAAATACATTTGTTGCTTTGTTATAATTTTAGCTAAACCAAGCACCAACCCTCCACTTTTAGTCGAGAGTTTGTGCACACATAAAACGATTCAGAGTTTAATGTGTGAAAGATTTATAAAAAAAAAAACCACAACTTCCGTCACTTTCCTTTCACTTCATAAACTATTCGGTGTTGCTCTGCCGTTTGAAATCCTAAGCAAATACACCGAATTTATGCTTGTGTCAAGACAAAATGAGAAAACATTCGTGGATGTGAAAGCCTTTAGTCGAAAGCTCCATAAAGGTCATCTCGGTTTAAAGAGACGAGTCAGGTCCGAGGTGATTTCAGTCCCACCTGCTTGGCGAATCTGCTCAGTTCCACTGCAATGTCTCCACCGGAGTTTCCTATTCCGATCACCACCGCCTTCTTGTTTCTCCACTGCTCTGGAGTCTTGTAGTCTCTGCTGTGGAAATACTCTCCCTTGAAAGTCTCGATGCCTGAGATAAAGACAGAAGGTTTTTATTTGTCATTATGTTGCTAGAAAATAACAAAATTGCAGTGGTCTAATTTGTGATATAGAAAAAAATACATATACATGTATATGGAGAAACGATAAAAAGGGGCAAAACTCAGAAGAATATAAGAGATAAATTAAAACAAGTTTGTACTGAGAGTTGAAATTACACTTCTAGGCATTTTATGCAAATGATAAAGTGCGAAAGCGACAGTAGCGGCATTGGCATAAAGCAGTGGGCCCCGTTGCAAACGTCTAGCAGTTTTAAAGTCCAGCGAATGGGTGTGAGTGTGTTTGCAAGGGGTCGAAGGTGAGAGGGAGGTGGGTTAGATAAAAACTGTCCCTTAGCTAGGTGGTTGCAGATTGCAGACACTATAATATTGCTGGGTGTTGTTGCTAATAATAAACCACACTGTTCAGTAAAGAGTTACCACAGCACGATAAGCTGAGCTGTTTCAAAGGTTGCTAGGTTTTGCAATTGTGGTCAACATACCACAGCAGGTGTTGCATAAAAACAAGGATATTTATATGTTCTCTGCCTTGAACAGAGTTATCCTTTTTCTTTGTTCCTCTGTAAACCTTTTGTTACAGAGCAGACACAAACTTCAACGTGTGTTATCAGGATTTTACATGACAGACCGATGCTAAGTAGTGCTGACTGCACAGACTCCAGCAGGTTTTCCTCCAGGACTGACCCGCATTTAGCTTGGACTTGTGCCGCATTACGGCTACTTTCAGATGATGGGAGATCTTTGGAGCTTTGGATTGTGTTTTAAAACCTAACTCTGCCAGACAGGAAGGATATTTACAACATTGGTGCCTGTGAAGGCAACTGGTTGCAGTGGATTTGACTGATTTAGGGGTAACAGCATAAAGTGGGGGTGAATACAAATGCACACCACACTTTTCAGAGTTTTCCACCTGCGAAAAACAGAAAAACCATATTTCCTTTTTCATTTCTCTTCACAAATATGCTCTAGTGGTGCATCAGCTAAAGTACACCGAAGTTTGTTGTTGCCACTACAAATGTGAAACAGTTGAAAGGGTGTAAAACTTTTCCGAGGCGTTACCAGGGAAGTCATGGAGAGGCAGGTGAGGGTGGCAGTGATGTCCGATGCAGATCATTACAGCGTCAAAAATGTGCTTCTCCTTTTTGCCGTCCTTGTTCTCCGTTTCAACATCCCACTGTCCCGAACGGGAAAAGTCGGATCTCCTCTTTATGTTCACGACGCGGGTCTGGGGAAACAGAGAGACAGAAACGGTCGGCCACGGAGACCGATCGCACGCGCTGGAGGCGGAAGCCTGGCGTTGGCAGTTGCGTCCTTACGTGTAAGCGGATGTGCTTGGTGAGCTGGAAGTGGTCCGCGTACATCCGAAAGTAGTCCAAGATGAGAGCGTTGTGCATGTAGTTCGGAAAGTGTGCAGGGATGGGGAAGTCGCTGTAGCACATCATCTCCTTGGAGGTGTTGATGATGAGTGAATTGTAGATGCTGGCGCGGTCCGGCTCTGGATTCTCCTGCAGCGACACACAGCTGGGGCTTAAGCAAAGTCCATTAAGCCCTATATGTTGTGACAGTACAGCTGCATCTCCACTCAAAAAAGTTCAACTTTAAGCATATAGCTTTGATAATCTAAATCATTCCGTCTTATTGCTAATGAAAACCCAAATTAAAATCTTTCAGAAAATTTGAAAATGAGATGGAACCCCAAACTGTTCTTTCCACCCACTTAGATGCTTCGCCACTTCCCCCTCTTCCATCAGACTCCTGGGACATTGATTTCCAATTAAAATGTTACACATAAATGATCCGATTTTGCTTTACAATTTTGCAAGAAATGCGGTTATCAATGGGAATATCACAAGGAATGCTCGTGTAGTTTTTCCTTCCACTGAACTTCCCAGCTATATGCTCACAGCTCTCTGAACATACAGCTCGACTATTACCCTTCACGGGGCAGTTCTTGAAGATGTTTTTTTAGTCTTGTATCAAATTTTAATTCTCTGAAAAGTTGAACTTTGGGGGCTTCATGTCCTGTAAGAAAGAATAAACGACCCTTGGAATGGATATCGCTTTATGTGTAATGAACCTACTGTACTGAACTCACTACCCCTCCAGAAAAAAAAAACATGCATTTGATATTCTGATTAACCGAGGCGACCCTCGCTTCAAAATGCGTGCACCGACCTTAAACCTCCAGAGACCTCCGATGTCATCGCTGCTCTCGAAGCAGACGGGCTCCAGCCCCTCGTCCAGGCAGCATTTCATGCAGGCCAGACCCGAACTCCCCGCTCCGACCACGGCCACGCGACGACTCATGCTTCAGCTCTGATCGTCGGGGAGAAAGAAACCACTATTACCCCGCGGAACATCCACGCTGCATCCGTGCAGCGACGCACGTCACGTAGCTGCATTTTAACTCTGCTTGATCTTATAGTTCCAAGTTTGTTTGTTTTTTTTCTTTTTAACCCCCCAAAAAGTCTTACACACACCTCCTACGTCAAAACACTTGATTAAACGATTCAAGAGTCACCAAACAAATTAAAAACAACTTTTACATTATTATTATTATTATTTATTTTATTTTTTTCCATATCTAATCGAAAAGAGCGCAAAGCGTGACGCTCCTCCCTCCCCGAGAGTTTCAAGGCAAAACAACAACTGCTGCTGCTCCGAAGCTTCATTTTTTGGCGCTTTCATTGGCAAGAAACACAACATTCATTCTCCGCTAAAAGTGCCAAAAAGTGATCTTAAATGGCGTACCTTTTTTTTTTTGGTTCGACAGGAGGAAACCGGTTTCCTTGCTGTTTTATATAACTGCACGCAGTGGGTGGAGCGCAACCTGGAGCTTCCACTGCAGACTGAACCTTTGCTTCTTCACAGAGACAGGGAGGAAAAGTAAACAGACTTCCTGGGCTGGGAAACGCTTTAATACCCGCTACATTAAACAATCATTAATCATGCTGCTGGCAACAACAACCTGTAGGAGAGATAGCGACACGACATAGAAGCTAAAAGGCGAACATTTAAAAGATGAGAGTTATTGATAAGATATTTTATGACTTAGTCGCTTTTTAATTTTTTTTTAAATTTTAATTTAGACACGATGCTCTCGGGTTTGAGGCGTTTGCGTGTTTTAAAAATACTCCCACTATCTTGTTTGAGAACGTGCTTTACGAGAGGAAACTTTTTGAAACACAGTTGCAGATTGCTTTGTTTGTTTGCCACGCAGAACGTCACTGACAGAAAAGCACGTCCGCGGAGAAACACGGGGGTGGTGGTGTCATGCTGCGGGGTTAGTTTTATTCGAGGTTTTTTTGTCAAAGTGGAAGAATTTATGATTAGTACCAAAAACAAAAAAACAAACAAAAAAAAAAGCTATCAGCTTTGATCCAAAACCTTCACGTTTCTGCTAAATTGCTTGAGTTTATTACCGTTTGATATATATTTTTAAAAAATGCTTTTTGACAGAGTAATGCCAAAAAGCTGAGCAAATGCTGTGCCAAGATCTGAAACGGGCAGTACATGCCAGATGTCCCCCTAACCTCACTCAACTGGCAGAGATCTGCAAGGAGGAGTGGACAAAAATCCCATAAAGCAGATGTGAGACACTCGTTTGTGGTTATAGAAGACGTTTAGTTGAAGTAATGACTGCAAAAGGAGGAGCCACAAGGTACTAACTGAAAGAGTTCACATACTTTTGCACTTTCCAGATTTTCAGTTTTTTGACAGATAAAATACTTTTGTTGAATAAATAATGAAAACATGTATCCTTTTTTCTTTGTTTCCCTTATTTGGAAGGTTTGCTTTACAATTTGAGATTTGGATGTTCATTTCACATGATTATTATAATTTTTCTTTAGAAAATAATGACCATATTCGGGTGGTTCACAAACTTTCAAGCAGCACTGTATTTTGCTTTGTAGTGTTGCACAAAAATTACATATGTACACAAGTTGCACAAAATTTACATATGTACACAAGTATGTACACATAGAAAAGTCAAAACTTGGAATTTTTGCAGTTTGAAATAAAGATGTGATTTTACAGCAGTGGGTCTTACTGGATTAAAGGAACTTCATAAATATATACTGAACTTGTAAGGAGTTCAGAGAACTGTGGAGGAAAGTTCAAGGAAATAGTAGATGTGAGAAGGGTTGTCATTATATGGTTGCTTTAAAAAGAGCAGACAATATAAACAATTACAGCATGTCAACATTTTTATAGTCTTATTTGAGCCAAAACCATTGAGCAGAATTTTGAAAAAAACCTAGATGTTACAAGAACTGCAATGTGTGCCATTTTATTTATTTAAAAACTCCTTTTTTTCTTTTCCAGACTCCTTCTAATGCTTTATCTTACTTCTCTCATATTAGAGTCTCACCCTGACTAAATTACACTTGTAACAGACACAAAGGGCTTCTGCGGCTTCATTAGTGATATATGATGTATTATAAGTACTGTATGTATGCACTTTTAGTTCACAAAAGCATAAATTTCAAATGTCGTTTTTTGTGAGCAAACTATGTTCAATCTCTGGCAGTTATGATTAAATTTAATTGATATAAACAACCATTGGTGATTAGCTGATGATTCTCCTGTTGACCTTGAGGGACTTGAGGGTGTATTTTAATTTATTTTTCTTCAGTTTTTTGTCTTATTTTCCATTCTAAAAATTCAGTCAGACCAGCAAGAAAAACAACCCATTACCTCACATCCCCTCATAACTTGAATTCCTTTATTTGTCTCTGTTTTTATGTGCTGTTTCTGTTTCAATAGATTCAGCGGAAATCTTTTCAAGACATTTTTCAGACCAGACGGTGGTTTATGTAACATGTCAGAATCAAAATGGGGGCACATTTCTAAAGAGGTATCAATTGAGGTATCAATTTCTTTTCTTTCCTTTGCCATCCTCTTACGGTGTCTCTCAGTTTCAACCTCCACACTCGACTTATTCTTGTTTTTCTAACAGACTCTTAATCAGCAATTACTACAGCAACAAAAAAGGTTATGCAAAGGAGTTGACAAAATTGTGTTGTCATGGGATGTGCTAAAGGCAAAACGCAGCATCCACTGAGTTTAATGATCCTGAGTGCCTCTGTTTAAAGTCTGTCTCTAAATCACGCATGTACATGACACAGTTAGTTAAAGAGCTGCAAGTGTGATTTTGCCTGCATGGATGCACACAAGCAGGCCGTCGATGATGGATGACCTCAAGTTTTGGATAAACCTTTTTGCATCGGTCTGCTTTCCTAAAACGGCAACGTTTCGTAGTCAAATTACTGAGTTTATTTATACAGAGCTGGTTTACAACAAGACATATCAAAACAAACATTTCTATTTCATATAGAAACAAATTTTTCAAATCAATCTAGCTGTAAAGACAGGTTACATACATTCCAATTCAATCCCAGTTGTATTACAATTAAGTTAGTTTGTAATGCCAGCTGGCTCAAATTTAATTGGTCAAGCAACAATTAAGTATGTCATAAGAAAAAAAAATGATGGCATCACACTGTCAATTGTACATCATTCATTCTAAGGCACGTGCAAAGTATGTAACAGGATGTATTGCAAATGAGAAATAGCCTACATATAGATTTGACGGAAGTTGATGTTTCAGAAAATTTTTAACTTCACATTTGAATCTACCTTTAATGGGGCGTCAGATAAACCAACATGAGTAAAAGATAGGAAAAAGCAGGCAGCTCTTGGCTCATATGGCTCACAAAAAACATTGTACGTTAACATTATTGCTCTCTTAGTGAAGTGATGCAAATTTTATTAATTTGCTTATTCATGTATTTATCTCTTTATTATGTAGAAGACAAGAAGCAGAGTCACGATAAAACTTAAAGCAACAACTGTGAAACACTATGGAAAAAAAAACTGTCAAACAGAAGAAGTTATGGCCTGAATAGTCTGCATCTGTGTGTCTTTTTTTAGAAAACTTTTCAGCATAGGTAATACAACTTGGTATAAGTTGGTATAGGTATAGAACTTGCTGCTGGTCCTCTCTGAAGTCTCAGCCCTCTTTGTTTGCTGGGATCAGAAGCTTTTTTCTGCTTCCTAATTCCTCAAAAAGCATGTGGTGATACATATATACGTTTTGCCTTCTTTGATTTTTGTTTCCATTCAATTTAAATAAAATGTCTCAAGATAATTGGGGCCTGCCCATAGCAATGCATAAGGAGAGCAGTGACTGACTTGAGAAGGGACAAGGGAGCACTGGGACCACCAGGGGGCGATGAGGGAGGACTGGGAGACACGACATAAAAATGAATGACAGGAGTTTGAACCTCCCGTAGTTCTAAGAGCGGTTGTTTGGATCCCGGCAGAGCTTTTTACCGTGTGCGGTTCTGGTGGGTCGTCGGTTTATGAGCTTCTTTGATGTTTGCCGAACTAGTCCATACATTTATGCAAAACTGTAAGCTTGAATACAATAACTTAAACTTACTACATGTCTCTTGGTGTTTTATTCACACTCGGGCTCCTCAGCCGAACCTTTCTGACTGCCTATTACCATATTTGTAGTCAGGCGCCTAGCCTTAGTTAGCAATACATGTGACTTTATCCACAACAACATAGAAGCACAATTTATGCTGTTATGGGAAGATTCTTACTTGGCCTCACTAGAAGCTCAACAATTCAGAGTTTCTGATAAATCCTTTATTGTCACTAGCTAAATATCATATTCACTGTTCCAGGTAGGGGAAGCCATGCCTTGCTGCATTTTACCATGAAGTTAAGTTTTATATCCCGACTATCAAAGACAAAAAATAGATATTAAAACAATTGAAATCTGTATTGCTTTGAATGTACAGTTGGGAACCGAAGCCCTTTAGCGTTTTCTTTTTCTTGAACATGTTTATCTGTATTTGTTTATTCTTGAGGCAGAACAAATGTTTCTCTCTGTCGTCATACAGTGTTAATAAAGTTTTTTTTTTTCTAAAAAACATCCCCCCTTTTCCCCCACACCCAACAGACTTCTTGTGGCTATGATGTCAAACTGTGATGTCACACATCCTGTTTGTGACATCACTGGTGACTGTCTTTGTATTCCCAGATTCCACAGAGAAATTCATTTGCAGTTTAAGGTTCGAACGAGAAAGAAACAATGGCGGAGAAAGATTTCATATTAAGAAAGTTAGAGAGTCTCTCAGAGAACCAGGTGAAGCTGAACAGGGAAAATGAACAGCTTCAGAAAATAGCACAGCTTCTGAAGAGGAAACTGGAGAGACTGAACAGGACTGATGACCCAGCAAATTGGCATGCAGAAAATAACCTACTCATACATTCGAATCAGTTTTATAAAAAACAAATTGTTAAAATTAATTTGGAATTGGAGGAAGCGAGGACAACAATTAAAGGAATGCAAAATGATTATTGCAACATGCAACAATTGAAATTAAAACTAGAACGGAAGCGGGCCACGGCAAAAATTGATGCGGAAAATGCTTTAAAAGAAAAGACTGAAAGACTGCTCTGGGTTACTAGGGAGAACGAGGAATTGAATAAGCAGATCGTGTCTTTAAAAATCAAGATAGACAGAATGGAATCCAGGGTGGAAAAAAACAAGATTGAGCCACAAATTGATCAACCCCAGGAGGAAGAAACACCAAAACCGAATATATTCCAGAGAGTTGGGCGTGTTTTTGTTGACATATATAATTCGGGAACGCTGAGGAACTGGGTGCCACCCTGGATTTTTTAATTACTGACAAAAATTTCAGGTCACTGGAAGTAAGTATGGGGTTAGCAACAGTAGAGAGGGGAGCTTGGGGGGTTGCTGGTACCAAGATGTTTGGGGATAGCGACAGCAGAGAGGGGAGCTTGGGGGGTTGCTGGTACCAGGATGTTTGGGGATAGCGCCAGCAGAGAGGGGAGCTTGGGGGGTTGCTGGTACCAGGATGTTTGGGGATAGCGCCAGCAGAGAGGGGAGCTTGGGGGGTTGCTGGTACCACGATGTTTGGGGATAGCGACAGCAGAGAGGGGAGCTTGGGGGGTTGCTGGTACCAGGATGTTTGGGGATAGCGACAGCAGAGTGGGGAGCTTGGGGGGTTGCTGGTACCAGGATGTTTGGGGATAGCGACAGCAGAGTGGGGAGCTTGGGGGGTTGCTGGTACCAGGATGTTTGGGGATAGAGACAGCAGAGAGGGGAGCTTGGGGGGTTGCTGGTACCAGGATGTTTGGGGATAGCGCCAGCAGAGAGGGGAGCTTGGGGGGTTGCTGGTACCAGGATGTTTGGGCATAGCGACAGCAGAGTGGGGAGCTTGGGGGGTTGCTGGTACCAGGATGTTTGGGGATAGCGACAGCAGAGATGGGAGCTTGGGGGGTTGCTGGTACCAGGATGTTTGGGGATAGAGACAGCAGAGAGGGGAGCTTGGGGGGTTGCTGGTACCAGGATGTTTGGGGATAGCGACAGCAGAGATGGGAGCTTGGGGGGTTGCTGGTACCAGGATGTTGGGGATAGCGCCAGCAGAGAGGGGAGCTTGGGGGGTTGCTGGTACCAGGATGTTTGGGGATAGCGACAGCAGAGAGGGGAGCTTGGGGGGTTGCTGGTACCAGGATGTTTGGGGATAGCGACAGCAGAGATGGGAGCTTGGGGGGTTGCTGGTACCAGGATGTTGGGGATAGCGCCAGCAGAGAGGGGAGCTTGGGGGGTTGCTGGTACCAGGATGTTTGGGGTTAGCGACAGCAGAGAGGGGAGCTTGGGGGGTTGCTGGTACCAGGATGTTTGGGGATAGAGACAGCAGAGAGGGGAACTATCATTGTTTCCTCAAGAAATGCTTTACAAATGTCACAGTTAAGACTTTTAAGACATGCATATTAAATGTGCATCTATTTACATGAAGTATTTAAAATAAGTTATGCTTTATGATATTTTCTTTGCAGAAAAGACAATAGAACAATAGTTAATTGAGAACTTTCTAAGCTCTTCTGGATGCAGATCAGAGCATGTTTACTTAGGGAATATTAGAGCAGTTTACCATATATTTATTTCTCTGTTTTCTTAATTAACTAAGTGGGAGGAGACATTAGAGAAGGAAAAGTGGAAAATACAGAATTATTAAAGTAGAAGTTTAAAGCATACCGTTGTCTTTCCCATTCACCCAGATTCCTTAGATCAGGGGATCAGGGGTCACCAACCTTTTAGAGACTGGTAATCATAAAACATTTGAAAACTATAAACATTGTGTTGTAATCATATATATTTATATATGATTACATGCTGCCTGATCATGTTAATGTTAGGGACTACTGATAGTAGTTATCAGTAATAATTTACCATGGCAGCTATGGCTAATTGCTATTATGTGATCAGAAGTTCTTAGTTCAGAGTTTTGAGTTTGATTCCCTTTTGGAGCTTTTCTGTGTGATTCTAAATTGCCCACAAGTGACTGAGAGTTTGGATTGTTGCAGCAGCAGCTGTACAGCTGGATGCACTGAGAGATTTTCCTTTAAATTAAAAAAAGAAAAGTTATTGTATTTCTATTATCCAACCCTGTTTACTATTAACAAAATTATGGAGAAGAAAAAGTACTTTTGTGCCAAAACATCTTATACACTGCTCAAAAAAATAAAGGGAACACTCAAATAACACATCCTAGATCTGAATGAAAGAAATATTCTCATTGAATACTTTGTTCTGTACAAAGTTGAATGTGCTGACAACAAAATCACACAAAAATCATCAATGGAAATCAAATTTATTAACCAATGGAGGCCTGGATTTGGAGCCACAAAATTAAAATTAAAGTGAAATAACACTACACGCTGATCCAACTTTAATGTAATGTCCTTAAAACAAGTCAAAATGAGGCTCAGTATTGTGTGTGGCCTCCACGTGCCTGTATGACCTCCCTACAACGCCTGGGCATGCTCCTGATGAGGTGGCGGATGGTCTCCTGAGGGATCTCCTCCCAGACCTGGACTAAAGCATCCGCCAACTCCTGGACAGTCTGTGGTGCAACGTGACGTTGTTGGATGGAGCGAGACATGATGTCCCAGATGTGCTCAATCAGATTCAGGTCTGGGGAACGGGCTGGCCAGTCCATAGCTTCAATGCCTTCATCTTGCAGGAACTGCTGACACACTCCAGCCACATGAGGTCTAGCATTGTCCTGCATTAGGAGGAACCCAGGGCCAACCGCACCAGCATATGGTCTCACAAGGGGTCTGAGGATCTCATCTCGGTACCTAATGGCAGTCAGGCTACCTCTGGCGAGCACATGGAGGGCTGTGCGGCCCTCCAAAGAAATGCCACCCCACACCATTACTGACCCACTGCCAAACCGGTCATGCTGAAGGATGTTGCAGGCAGCAGACCGCTCTCCACGGCGTCTCCAGACTCTGTCACGTCTGTCACATGTGCTCAGTGTGAACCTGCTTTCATCTGTGAAGAGCACAAGGCGCCAGTGGCGAATTTGCCAATCCTGGTGTTCTCTGGCAAATGCCAAACGTCCTGCACGGTGTTGGGCTGTGAGCACAACCCCCATCTGTGGACGTCAGGCCCTCATACCATCCTCATGGAGTCGGTTTCTAACCGTTTGTGCAGACACATGCACATTTGTGGCCTGCTGGAGGTCATTTTGCAGGGCTCTGGCAGTGCTCCTCCTGTTCCTTCTTGCACAAAGGCGGAGGTAGTGGTCCTGCTGCTGGGTTGTTGCCCTCCTACAGCCTCCTCCACGTCTCCTGGTGTACTGGCCTGTCTCCTGGTAGCGCCTCCAGCCTCTGGACACTACCTGACAGACACAGCAAACCTTCTTGCCACAGCTCGCATTGATGTGCCATCCTGGATGAGCTGCACTACCTGAGCCACTTGTGTGGGTTGTGGAGTCAGTCTCATGCTACCACGAGTGTGAAAGCACCACCAACATTCAAAACTGACCAAAACATCAGCCAGACAGCATAGGTACTGAGAAGTGGTCTGTGGTCCCAACTGCAGAACCACTCCTTTATTGAGTGTGTCTTGCTAATTGCCAATAATTTCCACCTGTTGTCTATTCCATTTGCACAATAGCAGGTGAAATTGATTGTCAATCAGTGTTGCTTCCTAAGTGGACAGTTTGATTTCACAGAAGTTTGATTTACTTGGAGTTATATTGTGTTGTTTAAGTGTTCCCTCTATTTTTTTGAGCAGTGTATGTAGCGCACATCAGTGTGAGTCTGTGGGGGTCAAATGGCACCCAAAGCCTAAATCTTATTGGTCAGTTTGCTTTTTCTGTGAGCTAAAAATGATGAGTGGAGTTTGAACCTCCCGTAGTTCTAAGATCCCACCAATCCTCCTCTTTCCGTGGATCTCACTGCTTCGCTTCAATGTCTTTATTATTTAGCATCGTTTGTGTAAAAAACAAAAAAAAAAGGGTGCACTGCTTTAGTGGTTTAGTTTTGTGCCGATTTTTGCGCGTTGGAGAGGTGGTTGTGCTCCTGCAGGTCAGGTGCAGTGATAGTTTTGTACCTTCCAATCTGTCAGACATTTTTTTTCGACATCTGCTTGTGTCAGCCCGCAGGTGACCCGTCAGCTGTTCAGTTCGCAAAATCACAAAAAAGCTAATAAACCGACAACCCGCCAGAACCGCGCACTGTAAAAAGCTCAAGCAGAACCTGAGGTTCAAATGATGAGTGGTTCAAACTCCAGTCATCATTTTTAGCTCACAGAAAAAGAAAATTGACTTATAAGATTTAGGCTTCGGCGTTCCCCACCTCACCAACTTAAAACTCTGAACTAAAAACGTCTGACCACAATATAGCAATTAACCATAGCTGTCCTTACTGATAACTATTGTGCATAGTCCCTAACATTAATATGCTCAGGCAGCATGTAATCATATTTACTTAAATGAATTTTTGTTGTAAAGAAAATTTATGTCTGTATCAAACAAGTAGCCCTTCGTGTTACTCTGAACCTGTGAAGTAGCCCCCCAGTCTCAAAAAGGTTGGTGACCCCTGGTCTAAAAATAGCCAGACTTACCATGATTTTATGTAAAAAGAAATCAACTGTTAAGTACTATTTTTTTTTAAATGGTTTCCACTGGTATTTTAACCATTTTCTTTCTTTCCAACAAGAATCCAAACAAGTGTTTGTAGTTGGAAGTTCTCTTTTCCATGACATCATCTTCATTCCAAATTTCTAAAATCTTCAACATTTCAAGGTTAGAAAATTTGCATCCCTAACCTTCTTGAAAACACTGACTTGCAAAGCAAGTCAGTCACTGCCTCCATGCATTGCATGGCAGGCACCTATTGTTCCACACCCAATAGAACGTCTCTTTATTGGGGCCTAATATTAGCCTGCATTATCTTGTTATTTCAGGTTAAGGCACTGGCTTGCGCAGATAGTGCCTATCTATTAGCTTTAGCCTTTAACCTAATGCTAATAGATAGGACTACAAAAACGCCATATCTCTAGTTCTAACACTCAATTAAAAGCAATTAAGAGCTGCCATTTAGAACTACTGGCTGTTTTGCCAGTAAATAACTCATTTAACCCAAACAACAATTCTATATGAAGCTTACTGAAAATTTCAAGATAAAAGCCTCAATATCCCTCTGAGGATAGTCACAGATTGACTTCCAATTTCTGAGCTCAGCGCACACCATCTTTCTCTCATCGCTGTTATTACTGCGAGTGAGGTAGAGAATATGAATCGTGGTACTATCGGAGACGACAAATAGCCCTCTCAGATGCTTCAAACGGTTTTCAAGTACGTATCACGGTTCCCGAACGGGAAGGAGTTGTTAGGACTGCTTTTTTCAGTCAAACTGGCTGGCTCAAAGAAATGGAATTCTGTCAGCCCTGAGTGTCTGACAGACAGGCTTCATTACCATAGCAACAGAACAAAGAACAGGACAGAGCAGTGCAGCTGATTAGGACTACAAAAACGCATCACTGTAGTTCTAACTATGGCAGAACATGCAGGTTAGAACTACAACATGGCAGAACTGTCAGTTACTACAGAGGAGGAATGAGTCTGCCTTTAGAACTACTTGTGTTTTGGGCATTTTATAGCTGATTTTAACCAACCATTGCTACACACAGGGTTAGTGTGGCAATTTTAAATTAATCTTAATAAAAATGTCCAAATAAAAGCCTTGACAGTTTTTACATCAGGTAATTGCTCTTTCGGGCATTATATAACTGATTTAACCCAATCGCTGTTACACATGGGATTAGTTTGGACATTTAAAATGAAGTTTACTGAAAATTTCAAAATAAAAGCCTTAATACTTCACTCTGGTTAGTGCACCGCCATAGGCGGTGCAATAAGTTTAGGCTGTATCATCTTTCTCTCTTAAGTTAGTGCGCTGCCTTTCATAGCAAAGCAGTACATTAACATTAGCATAAACATTAGCACTTCACTGCCCTCCACTAGTGCACCGCCATAGGCGGTGCAATAATATTACCTTGCATTATCTTTTTCTCTCTTAGCATTGATGCTAATTTTTAGCATCCGAACACTGGGTCCAAACCGACGGGCACACTTTGGCAGGCCACGGTTAAATTTCTTCAGGAATTTTCTAGTTCTTTAAATAAAATTGTCTACTCTTAATGGGTTTTTGCTTTAGTGCAACAAACATGTAATCATCACACCTATCAAATTGTTTTCAGCATTTTGTGTTTTTTTTCTTACACGTTGCATAATAATATCTTCTCTCAGTAAAATGGTAAGTGTTGCTATAGAAACACCAGGATGAAAGCATCCTCCCTGGTAACTACACAAATTTTTATTTCTCTGTGTGAGATGGCAAAAGGGGTTTCACTCTTTGTGTTCTTTTTCTTTCTTTTCTGTCTTCACACTTTGAGATAAAACTTTTTTCTCTGTTTTTCCTCTTTATGTTCCACTTCTGCTCTATTTTCTTTGTCAGTCTCCCCTTCTTTTCTTTCTCAGAAGGTACCAAATGTTGTGTTTGAGATTGATTGAATTAGAGTGCATTTGCCCATAACTGACATGGTTTTGTGTAATGTCAGGACCAAGATGAACAACTTATTAGTAATGCGCAGCTATATCTGCTTCCCACAGATGCGTATTGATGTGATGATAGACCAGATGTCATAATAGAGAAAATATTTCTAGGCTTTCCTACTTTGAAAATTAGTCTCCAACATGGAGTTAACTGAGGATCCTTATGGGTGAAAGCTCTGCAGAGTTTAAAAGAGCGGTATTATGTGATTCCAGGCACATAGTGCAATTTTATTGCACAATAAATTAACCATTTTACCATCTAGGGGTGCACCCATTTATCGGCCAGCCGATTTCCTTAATTTTGGGAGATCGGTGATTGACCGATTTTTACATATGTAGCCGATCTTATCCACCGATCTTATCTAGCTTGGCAAAGGCCTAAGAATCAACCACTGTCCTCATTTGCTCTCCAGTAAGAAAGGTTTGACTGACAGACCGGCCCACCGACTTATGTCTGGACGTTTACAATTATCAACAGTGACCTCACTGTTGCCAACTCAACAGCATTTCAGACAAAAAATAGAATTGGAATCAGCCAATATCGGAATCGGCAGGTTAAGCTTTTTAAAAGATTGGTAATTGGCCATCAGCCAGAAAACTGCAATCGGTGCACCCAGTGGTTGTATGTATCGAAACAAAGAAATTTGACTTTGCAGTTTGACGCCTTGTCTCTTTAAGAAGCTCCTTCTCTTTCTGACACCCAGCCTTCAGCATTACATTAATGCTGCTCAGACCACAGGGGCCGGCGCCCATCACTGCCACCTTCTGGTGGAAGAAGCGATGCTCGCAGCAGAGGGAATCCTGACCAGCTAGACCAGATTAAACTGCAGGAGAAACAAGACAGGGAGAGAAAAAAGTCAGGGAATGTGGTCTGATTTTTAATTCTGTTCATTTGAATGATGTGTAGCTTTAATTTGTCTGTGCAGGAGGTTCAGTTGCTTTAATGACTTGGCTGGTCCTGTTTTGTCATTAAAGACCACAAATCAGTGTTGGAAGGAAGATTTGGATCAAATAAATACATTTGAAAATATTGAGACATGTGAAAATGTGGTCTTGTGCACCTGTTAATTTAAGACTTTCTCACATTCAGCCTTTGAGTTTGTTGATGACGACAACAAGAGATTAATCCTCCCTCCCTTTAATTAATGTAGTCACAAAAAAATAAATCTTTGTATTTGTTTCCATCCACATTATGAAAGTTGAAAAGGAAACATGCAACACGTTAATAGACGGGAGAGAACAACCACTTGTTTCCTTTTGACCACAAGAGGGAGAAAGTAACCAGCAGTCAATATACAACTACATTTATAGAAATGATGTCTATATTTTTTTAAACAACCCACTGAGTTTACAGACAGTCATTAAATTGTCTAACCACACTTTTAAAGTTGCAAAACTTAGAAAGTGATTTGATAACATGGAAACGGAGGCAGTCAGGTGCCCTAAGCGAACAACCATACCGGCGCCTCCGGTCAATCACTCCCCACAGGTTAATCCTGGGTGGTGGTAGAGGACAAAGGTCGTGGGGCGTTGTCCCATGCCCTCGAATGAGAACGCCCTGGGTGGTTGCCTTTATCAGAAAGAGCCACTGCATGGAAAGTTTTAGTTCAGCCTTTTCTAATCACAACATTTTGGAGCTAGACACTATATAAATAAAATCAAGTGTTTAATATCCAACAGGTGATTCTCAGCCTCTTTAAAATAAAGAATCAAACAACAACTGGAGAAAATATCCTCCCTCAAAGGTTAATAAACTCATTTTCACACAAACCATTGAGCTTAAAGTGGCTTTCAGTTCTAACCAGGATCCTCCACTTGGTAAACGTGGCTTCATTGAACTGTCAATTTTCTCCTTACACAGTAGAATCACAGTTCCACTGAAGCATGCTCTTTGTCAAAAATTATAAAATAGTTATATTTCTAGAGGAACATAGTGAATTGTTAAATTTCAGACTCCTGCATAAAACCATTGACATAAACACTGGCAGTCTTTGCTTTACAAACCAAAAATCACAGCGAGAAGTACTGACTGAACTCCCACAGCCCCAAAAACAGATGTAACAGTTTAAGATAATTGTTAGAATGGTTATATTTTAAAGAAACTCTTGGTAAAGCTGCCCTTTGAAAAGTAATTTTATATAGCAACCATCTTAATCCCTTTAATCTTGGACTCAGAATATCCCTACTCTTCTTATGACTTCAATTTTTAATTAAAAAAAAAAAAAAAAAAAAAATATATATATATATATATATATATATATATATATATATATATATATATATATATATATATATATATATATATATATATGTAAGACTTTGTACTTATCTGGTAAGGCACCTGTAACAAAGGAATCGGTGACTATTAATCTTTACAATTAAATAGCGCATCAGAACTAGGTTCAACTCAGGAGGAGCGAGGGAAACAATGTGTTGAACAAAACACATTTATTACACAATTTGACAATAATGAAACAGAACAAAATAGTCAATGTTTCCTTTTGGTAGTCCTAAGTCAAGTCAGTCGAGTTCAAAAGTTTTTCCTTTCTTTTTTTTCAGTTCAATTCAGTTTTCAGATCTGAATGTTATATGGTAGCTACCCGGGTAGTGTTAATATGTGCAATCCCACCGATCAAGTGGAACAGAAGAAGGTTCTTCTTTGACGTCGTAGTGGACACAATCTCAATCTGCTCTTTTGGATCCTGGCTCGCCGTTCTTCACACGATGTCTCTCAACACAAAAAAAACAACCTGCATATAGCAGAAATGTATTTTACTATTTTGTGATACACCATTCTAAGTCATTTCAGTGAATGTTTATCTTTCACTCCATGTAAATAAAATAATTTACAGCTGCGATAACCAATTTTGTCTTTTAGCTCAACAAAACATCACAACATAATATTCACTGAATTGACATATCTTTTTCTAGCATTCTTCAATTCCGCACAGTGGAATAAATAACTCACTGTCACTAGATACCTCATCAGTATCAGTATTCCAAGAAGAAAAAAAAAGGCGCAATATTAGCAGAATAGCCTTTCAGAGTTAGCCGTAAGCATTGCTAATTTTCATACAAAACATACATTCTTAATCATAAACAAGTATCTCCGATTGTTTTTTTTTCCCTTTCAACATTGAACTGTAAAATGAAATCACAATATAACTTTTAATACATAACAGCAAAATATTAGCTTGTGGCTAATCGATAGCTAACAAAGAAAATTATAGCACAGAACTCACCGGAGATTCGCATCAAAAAAACAAATAAATGTAATATCAAAAACAAAGTTCTCCCGGGTCCGGTTACACAAGAATCGAAAAATCAACCATAGATGAAAACTAGCTCTTGAAAAATATTGAAAATAACACAGAGTTTTGTCAATAAAATGACCACAAAACGTTTCTTCCGGTTTCATCTTCTGGTTATTCTAGTTCATATACTGCGGCATATCAATGTAGTTTTAGACTACTTGAAACCATTTACTGCCACCTATCGACAATGTAGTGTACTACAGGCTATAATTCATATTTGTTAAATTAACATGGGTTACATATATATATATATAAGCTGTGGGAGCTATTTATTCTTTATTTCTTTATCCATTTGAATTTTGTTAGTTTTATTCTTAAATTTCTATTTTTTGTATTATTTACAGAGTAAATGTACAGGTTAATAATTGTTTATTCTATTTATCTTTTGTTTAATTATTTTTCTTATATAATAAGAAAAATAATTCAGACAAGTGGGCCCACTTGTCTGAAGGCCCACTTACTTCAGACAAGTGGGCCTGTCTGAAGTAAGGCCCACCTTACTTCAGACAGGAAGTAGGGTGGGTCAGCCCACTTTCTATGAGTGTAGGGGCCTGGTAAAGGACCAGCAGGCATTTGGGTTTGGGGCTTATGGTTTTTTTTAACCAGAGCAAGAGAGGCAGCATGAGAACAAAGGAAAGTTTGAACTCTGTAATTGTTTGCTGAAATAGGAAAAATAAATCATCCAGAACAATCAACAAGTTAGGACAATGAACCTTCTTTTGCCGGCGTACAAAAAATTTTACCCAAGTGCCTTATAGTGGCTTGATGGGACTTTCATTGGATGTTTGGTTTGGCAAACAATGGCCACTACTACACAAGCTAAATATTTAACGGAGTTGACCAACCTGACCTTTTCTCTCCTGGGAGAAAGTGGTTTAGAAAAGCTGCATGTCCTCCTATTTAACCACTTGGTTGTGTTTCAACTTGCAGAAATGCAGACAGGGCTGCCTGAAGATCAGATTTCATTTCTTGAAGCACAAAAGCAGATCAATCAACAGTGTTTGGCGAGAGAGAGAGAGAGAGGGTACAGTCTAGAGGTCTGCAACTTTCATAATCCAAAGAGTTTCTTCTGCCTCTCTTACAGATAATTTAAGCTTAAATGAATTTAAGCTTCATTTAAATTGAAAAGCAAAATAATAATAATTGCTATTTAAAATTCTTCCTTAGGGTTAGCTGGAAAACTCAGTAAAATTGCTGGCAGATTAAATTCTGGTGTGAAAAGGGAGACAGACAGATCTGACCCCAAGCTGAGAACAATCAGGAGCCTTTAGGAGGTGGTTTTACAGCAGTGTTTCCCAAACCTGCCCTGAACGTTTTAGGTGATGTAAGACATCTGAGATGATTGCAGTTCAGCAAAAACTTGTCAATCAGCCACGAATTGAAATTATAGCAGGGTAACATCTAAAACATGCAGGGCAGATTGCTTTGAAGACCAGAGTTAAGAACCACCGCTTTAGAGATGCTTGTACTCTGAAATGAATGTCAAATGGTTTGTTCACGATAAGTGGTAACCAGGCCTGAGCCTTGTGATGTAAATATTCAGATTCCCACCCCCATCCTTACCTTGTGTCCGCTCTCCTTCCACAGTTTGAGTTTCCGTCATCGTCCATTCCTGGGATCGACCTCTGGTGTCTTCTGCCGTCTTCTGTCAGGTGGCAGCTGACTCCACAAGTGTGTTGGTATTTACACTCGTCCCCAGAAACCTCAGCCTTATGTCAAACTCATTTTCATTTTGGGCCATATTCAAAAACCTGAATGCTCTTAAAGGGCCGGTTTCGCCAGAATGTTTTGATAAAACCCAATAAATAGCTAAAATATCAATAAATTGCTGTTCTTCCCAGATTTTGTGATTGTTTTAGTGGTTTTTTTTCAGTCAAAATTGCAGATTTTGTGGTGCCAATTTAGAAATGTTTGTAAGGAATTATGATGTTTGTGCTAATGTATGACGTTAAATGTGACTTCTTATTACTTTCCATATAAATTGCAGACTATAACGTGACATCAAGTGAGGCTGCAGTTACTCAATGTGTGTCTGACCAATTTTGAGAAAATCTACAGTAAAATTAGAAAAAGAAATGTGGAGATTTCTTAATTTTGTGTCAATTTTGCAGATTTGTGAAAAACTGGAAGAAGTTATTGATGCAATTTGGAATTTAAAGAGCCACATTAAAAGCTACGGCGGGCCAGATTTGGCCCCCGGGCCTCGAGTTTGACACATGTGTTATGTCAAACTAAAAGAAAGGGCAAGACAAAGAAAATCACACCCTTGTGAAAGTGATACATATTTGTCTTAAATTTCCATTGCTTATGAAGATTTGTTGCTTTAAGTTATTAATTGTCCAACATTGCCTCTTCGTAGCATATATAATTTTCTAGCCGAGAATGACCGTAAATGATTTCTTTGACACGTCAAGACAATGTGCAGCATCACAAATGGAAAGCCCAGATAGCAACATTGTTACAGTATTCATGCAAATGCAATTTAAATGTTGAGGTAATATTAATCTCATGCTACACTATGCAGTTGTTCTGTCTGCGCTGATGAAGACTCTCTTATTTTGTCCTGACCAATCCTTGAAATGATGCCAACAAAAGTGAGGATTAGTCGATTAAGATTTTGATCATTCTAACAGACTTAAGAGTGTCTGTCATGTTTTCACAACTGGACTCTGGAGCAGGCAGCATGTGAAAAAATTATTTCTGAAAAGAAGACTATCAAGGGGAAAACTGTTCTGGGTCCACAGTGGACAAGAAAGGTAAGTGGTTAAACTGGATTTGCAGAAAGGCAAACGTAAGCTGAGCTGAGAATGTGCGAGTTTTACTGATGGCGATGAAGAGCGAGTCTGGCGAAAAGATGAGTATACTCTATTTGTATATTCTCAGTAAAGAAACACAAAGCAAGACAACTCAGGTCCAGATTACCTCTGATTCCCTGTGAAGTCGCTTTGATCCAGCCGACTCTACATCAGTTCTTCTAAGTGACGATTATTTCAAGTCTTTGAGGTTAGTCAGTGAACCACAAATCACCCAGAAAACTCTTACTCCTGCTCAGCATCTGGGTGGCACGTTGGACTAACGGGACAATCTTATGTGACAAAAGCAAAGCCATGACCATAGTTCCTGCACATGCCGTTAGCCAGGGAGAACACGGGAAAGACCTCCGGACCTCTGGCTCTGGTAGCGCTCTGCTTCTGAAAGGCTTAGCAACCCGCTCCCACTGTGTGAGGATGGCTTGTCTGGCTCCTGCCCACTGTCCAGGCCCAGTGAGGCGATACTGGTAAGGAGTGCAGGGACCAAAGAAGATCTTTGCCCAGAGGACTGGGTCTGTTAGGAGCAGTCTCCAAAGATGTGGTTTAACACCAATCTGTGAGGAAAAGCTTATTATTATTTGGTTGTCTGTGTCTTAGATGCTGTAAACAACAGAGTGTTAGGACCTACTCACCTCCTCGGCCATGAAATCCAAGTACTGGATGAAATCAACTTGGAGAACAGCTTGTTGAGGGTTAGGGAAGCTTAAAAACCATAAGAAGGAATGTCAGCCAACTTATTTTGGCGTAAAAATCAACTTTGAGTGTGAGAATGATGGCTACCTGGGCAAGTTTAACCTCCTTTCAGTCTCAATGACTTCAAGCATTTTCTGCGTCGATGGGAGACGAGTCAAACCTGAAACATTAAACGTATCATCTTCTTCATCCCAAAATTAATTTACAGTGTTTTGCAATGATATACATAACGCTTGAACTTTTTTAGATTTCTTCTGAAAACCACAAACTTAAATGAAGGATTTTTTATTGGAATTCTATTTGATAGATCAATAATATAAAAGACGTTTTGAACTCTTTACAAATTAACTCAACCTGAGAATGGATTTGGTGGAAAACATTTGGGGACACAAAAAGTGCTGCCAGAATTTATCAGTTGCATTCATCTCTGGGCTTTGACTACACCATTCTAACATGATCGGAATTTGATCAAAGCCCTCGGCTGCAGCTGTGGCTGTATCTGAGGTCTCTGAGGTGTTGAAAGGTGAACCTTCGCCCCGGTCTCAAGTCATTTGCACTTTCTGACAGGTTTGGTAACACTTTATTTGACGGGTTGTGAATAAGACTGTCATAAACATGACATAACACCTGTCATGAACAGGAGTAAGTCTTCATGAATATTTATAACTGTTGTCATAAAGTGTCATTCGGTAAATCATGACACTTTTAATACAAAGTTGACATTATTCAAAATGTCTTCGTTACGACAACTTGACATTAACCAAGAAATCTTGATCTGACATAAATTTGTTATAAAAGTATTACTGATTAAACTTTAAAAATTATGTAGCTTTATGTTATTAAAGCTAAAGTTTAATTATTCACAACCCGTCAAATAAAGTGTTACCACAGGTTTTCTTCCCCGTATTGAGCTCCCATTAACTCTGACCAGTCTGTATGATTCTGTTGGGTAAAAGGTATCCCATCATACCATTAACATGATTCATGTTGGGAGTTATGGGAGAGCGCAGTGTTAGCTCTCTATCACACACAAGTGTTTTCCATTACATGTGTCTACTGTGTTGCCAATCTGTCCATTGTCAGTCCATCACAAGCAACAGAGAGCCAGAAAGCACATATATTCATACCAATGGACAATTTCAAATTGTCTTTTTTTTTTTTTTGGACTGAAGGAAAGAAGTCGGAGGGAGAATCCACACATGCATGCGGAGGAAACGTATGACACATTTTCAGATTTTAATTTTTTTTAATTCTGAAAAACAATTTTACAATTAGGAATTACCTTTTGTGGGTCTGTCACACACAATTATTTTAAAATATATTGACGTTTGTGGGTTTATCGTGTCAAAAGGGCTATGAATACTTTAGTAAGTCACTGTGTGTGTACATATTGTGTCTACCTGAAAACACCTTCACAGCCCAGCGGACCTGCATCTCCACAATCGGCATGATTGGTCCCCTCACTTGGAAAAAACCCATGACGGCCAGCGTGGGTTGTTGAAGAGACGGAGGAAACACTCTTCTGAATTATGACAAAAAAGTAAATAAATTAAGTAATCTTTCATAATATAAAGCACACGCTTTACATCATGTTCTGTGATGTATCTTGTCTGTCCCCCTTAAACAGTGAACCTTTCTCTGCATTGACGTACTTGTATAGCGTCAGCTCACTGTGTGGCCCTTCAGACAGAGCAGAGGGCAAGAACGGGAAGATTCCTTTATATCCTGTACAAAAGACCACAGAGTCAATGTTGTCTTCAACTGTCCCGTCTTCGAATGTAACTCCTGAATCCTTGAAAGCTCGTATGTTGGGCTTTATGACAAGGGCTCCCTGAAGAATTCGACCAGGAAGATCATCATTGACCAGAGGCCTTTTGTCCAGAAGTCTGTGTAATAAATTGCAAAAGAGATGTTTATTGACATTTATTTGCAGGCTGCTGTGCAATAGCGCCTCTAAATTTTTATTTTGTTGTTTCTGTAGTTTTTTCTTTCCTAGATTTCATGTCTGGTGCTTGACCTTGTTTAATATTGTGTATAAGTATTTTTTGGACCTTTCTCTTGATTATTTTTCAGCTGAACTTATACACTATACTGTGAGGGACGTTTGAGATGCCTTTTCACCTATTGACCGGAAAATCTGGTGCAGCGCCCACATTGCCCAGCAGTCTGGTTCTGAATGATTGACCTCGTCGGTTGCAGCGTTAGTGCCAGAGTGGTCTTCAACACTGAACTTAGAGAGGTCCGCCTGGTATAAAATTTTTGTTGCGTGCTACGCTAATTTGTCTGCGTTGAATTCAGCTCCTGTTGTTTTTGAGCAATAGTCAAAACTAGTCGGTTGATTCAAACAGTGATACCTGTGTCTGGGCTTCAGACCGTAGAGTTCATGGTCATATTTCTGGTTCAGTGCTCTCTCTGCTGCCCAGTTGATTAAAGTCTTGGGGAGCAGCTGCAGCAGGAGGATGTTGAACCTGGAGATCAATGTCATATCCACGGGCAGGCCCCTATGGGCCATTCTGCTCATCACCCAGAACCCGTCCCGAACACTGAGAAAGGTCTGAAGAGGGTGGAGAATATTAGATGTTGTTGTCGTCTCTCTTCGATTCTCAAACAACGTGGCAGTTCTCCTGTGTCTGTCCTGTTCTCACCTTTTCTGCAGATCTGCTAATCTCTACCGCAACATCCCCTCCGGAGTTCCCAAAGCCAACAACCACCACCCTTTCACCCCTGAAGGAATCTGCGTCTCTATATTCCCTGCTGTGAAGAAGCCTACCGAGGAATGTTTCGTGTCCTGGAGAAAAACATATGGCAAAACAGCTCAAAGGCAAAGGCTTTTATGATAGTTTAAATTTACTGAAGTAATCTTAATACCTAGAAAATCTGACAGGGGTAAGACCGGATGGGTGTAGTGTCCTGAACACATCAGAACTGCATCAAAGATGTGTATTTCTTCCTCGTTATTTTTGTTCATGGTCACTACGTCCCACTGACCAGACACTGAGAAGTCTGGCCTTTGTGTAACACTCCTCACAGTGGTCTGAAACGTGTGCAGAAACGCAAGCCTTAATGTAGAGATCAATTACCTTTTCATATTAAAAAAAATGGCCACAACAAAACAGGACGGACCTGAAAGCGAATGTGTTGGAGCAGGTGAAAATGCGCAGCGTAGAGCCTGAAGTACTGCAGCAGCTGGGAGTTGTGCATGTAGTTGGGATAGTCGTCAGGCATGGGGAAATCGCTGAAGCACATCATCTCTTTGGAGGTATTCACCACCAGAGAGCGGTAGATGCTGGATCGATCTGGTTCTGGAGACTCCTGCAGGCGCAGAAAAAAATAAAAATAAAATAAAGACGGGAGCTGTTAAAGAAGACCATTACTGTGCCTTGGGCACTTACAAACACAAAAGATTGCATGATTCTGAAGTGGAAGAAAAAAGTGATACATTGAGTTCAATGTTTTTGTCTATGTAAATAAGATGGTTGCATTTATATTTAACTCCCTTTAAAGTGAACCGTTTAGATCAAACTCAGTGCAGCTGACTGCCTTCAGAATCAATTTAACCATCCATTTGTGTGAAAGAAGGTCCTGTGGTAAGACAAGACCAAAATCAAGTCAAAAACTAACACTACACATCAACCTAAACCCAATTCTGAAGTGCCCTTGAACAAGGCAGAGACTTCCACATTTCTCCAGGGGTATTGTTTTGCTGCCAGCCTGATGGCCTGTGAAAATATGTGCTTGAGCATGTACATGGCAATGTGCAGGATGAGGCATTCCAGGAACCTACTGCAAGGAAAGATGCTCTGATTCACAATCTAAAATCTGCAGGAAACATTTATGGTGAAAGCTGATTTAACATTTCTATTGGACTCTCAGACATTGTAGCTGTAAATGGGCCAATTTACTTTTTAATGTTGCATTTAGCATTTGTTCTTATCATTTTTATTTTCTCAACATTCTTCCCTTATTTCAGGTTTATTCACCAGGCCAAAAAGGTCCCTCAGGTTTAGTCTCAGACAGGTGTTCAGCCAAGTACCCGTTGAAGTATGCGAGAGCTCCCTACCAGCACATTTCTTTGGCACCTACTCTGCATGGGAGGTTTTCCAGTTGCTCTTGCAATCTTTTAATTGTTTCTAACGCTTCAATTACAAGTGGCCTAACTCAGGTTTTTTTTGTTCCACATGCAATTGACTTCTATCTCAAGATTCTAGCCTGTTATTTTCTCTGCCATTTTCTTTAAGATGTTATTGTCATCTGGGATAAACACATCAAGCAAATTACATATTTTGTTATTCTTACAGCATAAGGTCTGGCTGCTTTGTAGAAATGGCACAGGTATGATTTTTAGAGCGGGTATCGCTCCACATTACAATATAATCCTCATTGTCAACCACACTGTTCTGCACTTTGCACTGTCACATTATCTGTACTTTGCCATAATTGGACCTGCTGCTACTTCTTTGGATGGTTGAGTGCCTTTAGTTAATTTAGTTGTATATATTGTTATTATTATTATTGTGTGTTTGCTTATTTATACTGTATATATTTGACCTTTTGCACGGGAGCTGCAATGGAAATTTCGTTGAATTCTGTTCAATGACAATAAATGCTATCTATTCTATTCTATCTTCTTTCTCAGTCCTGTGCTCATACCACTTGTCAATTGTACTTACACCCATCCTCTGGCATAATGCCTTGTGCATGCAAGTCCTAACCTTGTTGTGTCTTTCTATGTAGTATTTTAGCGCCAATAATTTGCAACCAGATACTACATAACATATTACTACTAATAGTAATAATAATAATGTTAATATTATAAATACTGCATGATACACATAAAGTAATTGAAAGAAGTTGCTTTTGTTATTTTGTTTTTGTTAAATCACCAACTATATACAGTAGATACATATGATACAGTATAATAAAAAAAAAAATGAAAGGACACATTAATCACAGAGCAGCATTCTTGTAGCAGGTCAGTTACCATCGCAACAGGTTTGAACACACTTGAGACGAGAGAGGGAGGAAGACAGAGACAGGAAAACAGGCCTGAGCATCAAAAAGTGAACCAGAAGGAAAAATCAACATGGTCAAAGTCAAAAAGAGAAAAAGAGGATTGGGACAGCACAGGCAGTGATCTTGTTTAACACATGATATATGTGGTCGTCATAACACAAATTGTATATTGTCCTAAATGGTTTCTGTAGCGGAGCTGCACTCTTTTGTTTCCATGTTCTTTTTCACATCAAGCTCAATCTATTTTATTCTCTGAAGGGCATCATGAAAGTAACATTGTTTGCAAAGGATCCTTGCTTGGACTGTGACTGCATAGCAATAACATCTAAATCATAGCTCCAGTCGTTACTATTAATATGGTTAGTGAGGTATTCCAGTTCTTTACCTTTAGCCTTTAAGGCCCCACTGCACACAGCATGTGGCAATGCTGCAATGTTTATGTTAATTATGTTACCTGAGAAATTCAGGTTCAACTCAGTTAATATAATTTGCGCCATTTGCAAATGCCATCTCAAAGTATTTAACAAAAAAAAAAAATCAATTCAATCCAATCATTCTCATTTCAATTGATTTTGGTTATCAAACAATTCAGTTAATTATTCAACATAGTTAAAAAAATAAACTTCTATCTAAAAAAACCCGAGCAGATTGCACTGAGTCATTGACTTGCAATATTCACTCCTGGATGATAATGTACAATGGAAAATTGCTTCTGTTGTTTTTTACCTTACAGCAATCCCTCATACAAACTGAGCATGCATGTAGTGACAGTGGAGAGGAAAAACTCCCCTCTTTCAGGAAGAAACCTCCAACAGAACCTGGTTCAATTCAAAGTACGTAGCACATGCATAAAAATACAGAATCCCTGATCCAGGAATACTTTCTATGTTATTGAAAAGGAAGAAGTTAATGGCATTAGTAGCTCCTTTAGCATCTTCATTTGAAGAGAAACATTAACAGGTAAGCTCTAAGCCAGTTTTAATGGCAGTAGGATGAAAGAGAACACATAAAGTTAGTCACAACAAAAGCTCAGCTAGTGATTTTGTCTAGGAGAGAACTAAGATCAACTTCATCATCTATCAAGAGAGAATGTTAAGTTGTTGGCAGCAGTAGCTCAGCCAATGCCCAGCCTCCAGGAATGTGTCACAGCTAAACAGAATGATAAATCATGTTTGGCTTATATGAAAAGTAAAAAACAGAGTGAACAAATCACGCATGTACATGACACAGTTAGTTAAAGAGCTGCAAGTGTGATTTTGCCTGCATGGATGCACACAAGCAGGCCGTCGATGATGGATGACCTCAAGTTTTGGATAAACCTTTTTGCATCGGTCTGCTTTCCTAAAACGGCAACGTTTCGTAGTCAATTTACTGAGTTTATTTATACAGAGCTGGTTTACAACAAGACATATCAAAACAAACATTTCTATTTCATATAGAAACAAATTTTTCAAATCAATCTAGCTGTAAAGACAGGTTACATACATTCCAATTCAATCCCAGTTGTATTACAATTAAGTTAGTTTGTAATGCCAGCTGGCTCAAATTTAATTGGTCAAGCAACGATTAAGTATGTCATAAGAAAAAAAAATGATGGCATCACACTGTCAATTGTACATCATTCATTCTAAGGCACGTGCAAAGTATGTAACAGGATGTATTGCAAATGAGAAATAGCCTACATATAGATTTGACGGAAGTTGATGTTTCAGAAAATTTTTAACTTCACATTTGAATCTACCTTTAATGGGGCGTCAGATAAACCAACATGAGTAAAAGATAGGAAAAAGCAGGCAGCTCTTGGCTCATATGGCTCACAAAAAACATTGTACGTTAACATTATTGCTCTCTTAGTGAAGTGATGCAAATTTTATTAATTTGCTTATTCATGTATTTATCTCTTTATTATGTAGAAGACAAGAAGCAGAGTCACGATAAAACTTAAAGCAACAACTGTGAAACACTATGGAAAAAAAAACTGTCAAACAGAAGAAGTTATGGCCTGAATAGTCTGCATCTGTGTGTCTTTTTTTAGAAAACTTTTCAGCATAGGTAATACAACTTGGTATAAGTTGGTATAGGTATAGAACTTGCTGCTGGTCCTCTCTGAAGTCTCAGCCCTCTTTGTTTGCTGGGATCAGAAGCTTTTTTCTGCTTCCTAATTCCTCAAAAAGCATGTGGTGATACATATATACGTTTTGCCTTCTTTGATTTTTGTTTCCATTCAATTTAAATAAAATGTCTCAAGATAATTGGGGCCTGCCCATAGCAATGCATAAGGAGAGCAGTGACTGACTTGAGAAGGGACAAGGGAGCACTGGGACCACCAGGGGGCGATGAGGGAGGACTGGGAGACACGACATAAAAATGAATGACAGGAGTTTGAACCTCCCGTAGTTCTAAGAGCGGTTGTTTGGATCCCGGCAGAGCTTTTTACCGTGTGCGGTTCTGGTGGGTCGTCGGTTTATGAGCTTCTTTGATGTTTGCCGAACTAGTCCATACATTTATGCAAAACTGTAAGCTTGAATACAATAACTTAAACTTACTACCTGTCTCTTGGTGTTTTATTCACACTCGGGCTCCTCAGCCGAACCTTTCTGACTGCCTATTACCATATTTGTAGTCAGGCGCCTAGCCTTAGTTAGCAATACATGTGACTTTATCCACAACAACATAGAAGCACAATTTATGCTGTTATGGGAAGATTCTTACTTGGCCTCACTAGAAGCTCAACAATTCAGAGTTTCTGATAAATCCTTTATTGTCACTAGCTAAATATCATATTCACTGTTCCAGGTAGGGGAAGCCATGCCTTGCTGCATTTTACCATGAAGTTAAGTTTTATATCCCGACTATCAAAGACAAAAAATAGATATTAAAACAATTGAAATCTGTATTGCTTTGAATGTACAGTTGGGAACCGAAGCCCTTTAGCGTTTTCTTTTTCTTGAACATGTTTATCTGTATTTGTTTATTCTTGAGGCAGAACAAATGTTTCTCTCTGTCGTCATACAGTGTTAATAAAGTTTTTTTTTTTTAAAAAACATCCCCCTTTTCCCCCACACCCAACAGACTTCTTGTGGCTATGATGTCAAACTGTGATGTCACACATCCTGTTTGTGACATCACTGGTGACTGTCTTTGTATTCCCAGATTCCACAGAGAAATTCATTTGCAGTTTAAGGTTCGAACGAGAAAGAAACAATGGCGGAGAAAGATTTCATATTAAGAAAGTTAGAGAGTCTCTCAGAGAACCAGGTGAAGCTGAACAGGGAAAATGAACAGCTTCAGAAAATAGAACAGCTTCTGAAGAGGAAACTGGAGAGACTGAACAGGACTGATGACCCAGCAAATTGGCATGCAGAAAATAACCTACTCATACGTTCGAATCAGTTTTATAAAAAACAAATTGTTAAAATTAATTTGGAATTGGAGGAAGCGAGGACAACAATTAAAGGAATGCAAAATGATTATTGCAACATGCAACAATTGAAATTAAAACTAGAACGGAAGCGGGCCACGGCAAAAATTGATGCGGAAAATGCTTTAAAAGAAAAGACTGAAAGACTGCTCTGGGTTACTAGGGAGAACGAGGAATTGAATAAGCAGATCGTGTCTTTAAAAATCAAGATAGACAGAATGGAATCCAGGGTGGAAAAAAACAAGATTGAGCCACAAATTGATCAACCCCAGGAGGAAGAAACACCAAAACCGAATATATTCCAGAGAGTTGGGCGTGTTTTTGTTGACATATATAATTCGGGAACGCTGAGGAACTGGGTGCCACCCTGGATTTTTTAATTACTGACAAAAATTTCAGGTCACTGGAAGTAAGTATGGGGTTAGCAACAGTAGAGAGGGGAGCTTGGGGGGTTGCTGGTACCAAGATGTTTGGGGATAGCGACAGCAGAGAGGGGAGCTTGGGGGGTTGCTGGTACCAGGATGTTTGGGGATAGCGCCAGCAGAGTGGGGAGCTTGGGGGGTTGCTGGTACCAGGATGTTTGGGGATAGCGCCAGCAGAGAGGGGAGCTTGGGGGGTTGCTGGTACCAGGATGTTTGGGGATAGCGACAGCAGAGAGGGGAGCTTGGGGGGTTGCTGGTACCAGGATGTTTGGGGATAGCGACAGCAGAGAGGGGAGCTTGGGGGGTTGCTGGTACCAGGATGTTTGGGGATAGCGCCAGCAGAGAGGGGAGCTTGGGGGGTTGCTGGTACCAGGATGTTTGGGGATAGCGACAGCAGAGAAGGGAGCTTGGGGGGTTGCTGGTACCAGGATGTTTGGGGATAGCGACAGCAGAGAGGGTAGCTTGGGGGGTTGCTGGTACCAGGATGTTTGGGGATAGCGCCAGCAGAGAGGGGATCTTGGGGGGTTGCTGGTACCAGGATGTTTGGGGTTAGCGACAGCAGAGAGGGGAGCTTGGGGGGTTGCTGGTACCAGGATGTTTGGGGATAGCGACAGCAGAGAGGGGAGCTTGGGGGGTTGCTGGTACCAAGATGTTTGGGGATAGCGACAGCAGAGAGGGGAGCTTGGGGGGTTGCTGGTACCAGGATGTTTGGGGTTAGCGAAAGCAGAGAGGGGAGCTTGGGGGGTTGCTGGTACCAGGATGTTTGGGGATAGCGACAGCAGAGAGGGGAGCTTGGGGGGTTGCTGGTACCAGGATGTTTGGGGATAGCGACAGCAGAGAGGGGAGCTTGGGGGGTTGCTGGTACCAGGATGTTTGGGGTTAGCGAAAGCAGAGAGGGGAACTATCATTGTTTCCTCAAGAAATGCTTTACAAATGTCACAGTTAAGACTTTTAAGACATGCATATTAAATGTGCATCTATTTACATGAAGTATTTAAAATAAGTTATGCTTTATGATATTTTCTTTGCAGAAAAGACAATAGAACAATAGTTAATTGAGAACTTTCTAAGCTCTTCTGGATGCAGATCAGAGCATGTTTACTTAGGGAATATTAGAGCAGTTTACCATATATTTATTTCTCTGTTTTCTTAATTAACTAAGTGGGAGGAGACATTAGAGAAGGAAAAGTGGAAAATACAGAATTATTAAAGTAGAAGTTTAAAGCATACCGTTGTCTTTCCCATTCACCCAGATTCCTTAGATCAGGGGATCAGGGGTCACCAACCTTTTAGAGACTGGTAATCATAAAACATTTGAAAACTATAAACATTGTGTTGTAATCATATATATTTATATATGATTACATGCTGCCTGATCATGTTAATGTTAGGGACTACTGATAGTAGTTATCAGTAATAATTTACCATGGCAGCTATGGCTAATTGCTATTATGTGATCAGAAGTTCTTAGTTCAGAGTTTTGAGTTTGATTCCCTTTTGGAGCTTTTCTGTGTGATTCTAAATTGCCCACAAGTGACTGAGAGTTTGGATTGTTGCAGCAGCAGCTGTACAGCTGGATGCACTGAGAGATTTTCCTTTAAATTAAAAAAAGAAAAGTTATTGTATTTCTATTATCCAACCCTGTTTACTATTAACAAAATTATGGAGAAGAAAAAGTACTTTTGTGCCAAAACATCTTATACACTGCTCAAAAAAATAAAGGGAACACTCAAATAACACATCCTAGATCTGAATGAAAGAAATATTCTCATTGAATACTTTGTTCTGTACAAAGTTGAATGTGCTGACAACAAAATCACACAAAAATCATCAATGGAAATCAAATTTATTAACCAATGGAGGCCTGGATTTGGAGCCACAAAATTAAAATTAAAGTGAAATAACACTACACGCTGATCCAACTTTAATGTAATGTCCTTAAAACAAGTCAAAATGAGGCTCAGTATTGTGTGTGGCCTCCACGTGCCTGTATGACCTCCCTACAACGCCTGGGCATGCTCCTGATGAGGTGGCGGATGGTCTCCTGAGGGATCTCCTCCCAGACCTGGACTAAAGCATCCGCCAACTCCTGGACAGTCTGTGGTGCAACGTGACGTTGGTGGATGGAGCGAGACATGATGTCCCAGATGTGCTCAATCGGATTCAGGTCTGGGGAACGGGCTGGCCAGTCCATAGGTTCAATGCCTTCATCTTGCAGGAACTGCTGACACACTCCAGCCACATGAGGTCTAGCATTGTCCTGCATTAGGAGGAACCCAGGGCCAACCGCACCAGCATATGGTCTCACAAGGGGTCTGAGGATCTCATCTCGGTACCTAATGGCAGTCAGGCTACCTCTGGCGAGCACATGGAGGGCTGTGCGGCCCTCCAAAGAAATGCCACCCCACACCATTACTGACCCACTGCCAAACCGGTCATGCTGAAGGATGTTGCAGGCAGCAGACCGCTCTCCACGGCGTCTCCAGACTCTGTCACATGTGCTCAGTGTGAACCTGCTTTCATCTGTGAAGAGCACAAGGCGCCAGTGGCGAATTTGCCAATCCTGGTGTTCTCTGGCAAATGCCAAACGTCCTGCACGGTGTTGGGCTGTGAGCACAACCCCCATCTGTGGACGTCAGGCCCTCATACCATCCTCATGGAGTCGGTTTCTAACCGTTTGTGCAGACACATGCACATTTGTGGCCTGCTGGAGGTCATTTTGCAGGGCTCTGGCAGTGCTCCTCCTGTTCCTTCTTGCACAAAGGCGGAGGTAGTGGTCCTGCTGCTGGGTTGTTGCCCTCCTACAGCCTCCTCCACGTCTCCTGGTGTACTGGCCTGTCTCCTGGTAGCGACTCCAGCCTCTGGACACTACCTGACAGACACAGCAAACCTTCTTGCCACAGCTCGCATTGATGTGCCATCCTGGATGAACTGCACTACCTGAGCCACTTGTGTGGGTTGTGGAGTCAGTCTCATGCTACCACGAGTGTGAAAGCACCACCAACATTCAAAACTGACCAAAACATCAGCCAGACAGCATAGGTACTGAGAAGTGGTCTGTGGTCCCAACTGCAGAACCACTCCTTTATTGAGTGTGTCTTGCTAATTGCCAATAATTTCCACCTGTTGTCTATTCCATTTGCACAATAGCAGGTGAAATTGATTGTCAATCAGTGTTGCTTCCTAAGTGGACAGTTTGATTTCACAGAAGTTTGATTTACTTGGAGTTATATTGTGTTGTTTAAGTGTTCCCTCTATTTTTTTGAGCAGTGTATGTAGCGCACATCAGTGTGAGTCTGTGGGGGTCAAATGGCACCCAAAGCCTAAATCTTATTGGTCAGTTTGCTTTTTCTGTGAGCTAAAAATGATGAGTGGAGTTTGAACCTCCCGTAGTTCTAAGATCCCACCAATCCTCCTCTTTCCGTGGATCTCACTGCTTCGCTTCAATGTCTTTATTATTTAGCATCGTTTGTGTAAAAAACAAAAAAAAAAGGGTGCACTGCTTTAGTGGTTTAGTTTTGTGCCGATTTTTGCGCGTTGGAGAGGTGGTTGTGCTCCTGCAGGTCAGGTGCAGTGATAGTTTTGTACCTTCCAATCTGTCAGACATTTTTTTTCGACATCTGCTTGTGTCAGCCCGCAGGTGACCCGTCAGCTGTTCAGTTCGCAAAATCACAAAAAAGCTAATAAACCGACAACCCGCCAGAACCGCGCACTGTAAAAAGCTCAAGCAGAACCTGAGGTTCAAATGATGAGTGGTTCAAACTCCAGTCATCATTTTTAGCTCACAGAAAAAGAAAATTGACTTATAAGATTTAGGCTTCGGCGTTCCCCACCTCACCAACTTAAAACTCTGAACTAAAAACGTCTGACCACAATATAGCAATTAACCATAGCTGTCCTTACTGATAACTATTGTGCATAGTCCCTAACATTAATATGCTCAGGCAGCATGTAATCATATTTACTTAAATGAATTTTTGTTGTAAAGAAAATTTATGTCTGTATCAAACAAGTAGCCCTTCGTGTTACTCTGAACCTGTGAAGTAGCCCCCAGTCTCAAAAAGGTTGGTGACCCCTGGTCTAAAAATAGCCAGACTTACCATGATTTTATGTAAAAAGAAATCAACTGTTAAGTACTATTTTTTTTTAAATGGTTTCCACTGGTATTTTAACCATTTTCTTTCTTTCCAACAAGAATCCAAACAAGTGTTTGTAGTTGGAAGTTCTCTTTTCCATGACATCATCTTCATTCCAAATTTCTAAAATCTTCAACATTTCAAGGTTAGAAAATTTGCATCCCTAACCTTCTTGAAAACACTGACTTGCAAAGCAAGTCAGTCACTGCCTCCATGCATTGCATGGCAGGCACCTATTGTTCCACACCCAATAGAACGTCTCTTTATTGGGGCCTAATATTAGCCTGCATTATCTTGTTATTTCAGGTTAAGGCACTGGCTTGCGCAGATAGTGCCTATCTATTAGCTTTAGCCTTTAACCTAATGCTAATAGATAGGACTACAAAAACGCCATATCTCTAGTTCTAACACTCAATTAAAAGCAATTAAGAGCTGCCATTTAGAACTACTGGCTGTTTTGCCAGTAAATAACTCATTTAACCCAAACAACAATTCTATATGAAGCTTACTGAAAATTTCAAGATAAAAGCCTCAATATCCCTCTGAGGATAGTCACAGATTGACTTCCAATTTCTGAGCTCAGCGCACACCATCTTTCTCTCATCGCTGTTATTACTGCGAGTGAGGTAGAGAATATGAATCGTGGTACTATCGGAGACGACAAATAGCCCTCTCAGATGCTTCAAACGGTTTTCAAGTACGTATCACGGTTCGCGAACGGGAAGGAGTTGTTAGGACTGCTTTTTTCAGTCAAACTGGCTGGCTCAAAGAAATAGAATTCTGTCAGCCCTGAGTGTCTGACAGACATGCTTCATTACCATAGCAACAGAACAAAGAACAGGACAGAGCAGTGCAGCTGATTAGGACTACAAAAACGCATCACTGTAGTTCTAACTATGGCAGAACATGCAGGTTAGAACTACAACATGGCAGAACTGTCAGTTACTACAGAGGAGGAATGAGTCTGCCTTTAGAACTACTTGTGTTTTGGGCATTTTATAGCTGATTTTAACCAACCATTGCTACACACAGGGTTAGTGTGGCAATTTTAAATTAATCTTAATAAAAATGTCCAAATAAAAGCCTTGACAGTTTTTACATCAGGTAATTGCTCTTTCGGGCATTATATAACTGATTTAACCCAATCACGGTTACTCATGGGATTAGTTTGGACATTTAAAATGAAGCTTACTGAACATTTCAAAATAAAAGCCTGAATATTCCTCTCAGGTCTTTCAGAAAAACTAACTACTTCAAACTATTATAATTCTGTCTCTCCCTGTCTGCTTCATCACGCGACAGCTGAGCTGCTCTTTAGAACTACAATGACTCAAGGTTAGGACTACAACATGGCGGAACTGTCAGTTACTACAGAGGAGGAATGAGCTGGCCTTTAGAACTACTTGTGTTTTGGGCATTTTATAGCTGATTTTACCCAACCATTGTTACACATGGGATTAGTGTGGCCATTTAAAATGAAGCTTACTAAAAAATTCAAAATAAAAGCATTGACAATTTTTACATCAGGTAATTGCTCTTTTGGGCATTATCGAAACGATTTAACCCAATCACTGTTACTCATGGGATTAGTTTGGACATTTAAAATGAAGCTTACTTAAAATTTCAAAATAAAAGCCTTAATACTTCCCTCTGGTTAGTGCACCGCCATAGGCGGTGCAATAATTTTAGGCTGTATCATCTTTCTCTCTTAGGTTAGTGCGCTGCCTTTCATAGCAAAGCAGTACATTAACATTAGCACAAACATTAGCACTTCACTGCCCTCCACTAGTGCACTGCCATAGGCGGTGCAATAATATTACCTTGCATTATCTTTTTCTCTCAGGTCAGATCACTGTCTTGCGCAGTAGCTAATCTTAGCATTGATGCTAATTTTTAGCATCCGAACACTGGGTTCAAACCGACGGGCACACTTTGGCAGGCCACGGTTAAATTTCTTCAGGAATTTTCTAGTTCTTTAAATAAAATTGTCTACTCTTAATGGGTTTTTGCTTTAGTGCAACAAACATGTAATCATCACACCTATCAAATTGTTTTCAGCATTTTGTGTTTTTTTTCTTACACGTTGCATAATAATATCTTCTCTCAGTAAAATGGTAAGTGTTGCTATAGAAACACCAGGATGAAAGCATCCTCCCTGGTAACTACACAAATTTTTATTTCTCTGTGTGAGATGGCAAAAGGGGTTTCACTCTTTGTGTTCTTTTTCTTTCTTTTCTGTCTTCACACTTTGAGATAAAACTTTTTTCTCTGTTTTTCCTCTTTATGTTCCACTTCTGCTCTATTTTCTTTGTCAGTCTCCCCTTCTTTTCTTTCTCAGAAGGTACCAAATGTTGTGTTTGAGATTGATTGAATTAGAGTGCATTTGCCCATAACTGACATGGTTTTGTGTAATGTCAGGACCAAGATGAACAACTTATTAGTAATGCGCAGCTATATCTGCTTCCCACAGATGCGTATTGATGTGATGATAGACCAGATGTCATAATAGAGAAAATATTTCTAGGCTTTCCTACTTTGAAAATTAGTCTCCAACATGGAGTTAACTGAGGATCCTTATGGGTGAAAGCTCTGCAGAGTTTAAAAGAGCGGTATTATGTGATTCCAGGCACATAGTGCAATTTTATTGCACAATAAATTAACCATTTTACCATCTAGGGGTGCACCCATTTATCGGCCAGCCGATTTCCTTAATTTTGGGAGATCGGTGATTGACCGATTTTTACATATGTAGCCGATCTTATCCACCGATCTTATCTAGCTTGGCAAAGGCCTAAGAATCAACCACTGTCCTCATTTGCTCTCCAGTAAGAAAGGTTTGACTGACAGACCGGCCCACCGACTTATGTCTGGACGTTTACAATTATCAACAGTGACCTCACTGTTGCCAACTCAACAGCATTTCAGACAAAAAATAGAATTGGAATCAGCCAATATCGGAATCGGCAGGTTAAGCTTTTTAAAAGATTGGTAATTGGCCATCAGCCAGAAAACTGCAATCGGTGCACCCAGTGGTTGTATGTATCGAAACAAAGAAATTTGACTTTGCAGTTTGACGCCTTGTCTCTTTAAGAAGCTCCTTCTCTTTCTGACACCCAGCCTTCAGCATTACATTAATGCTGCTCAGACCACAGGGGCCGGCGCCCATCACTGCCACCTTCTGGTGGAAGAAGCGATGCTCGCAGCAGAGGGAATCCTGACCAGCTAGACCAGATTAAACTGCAGGAGAAACAAGACAGGGAGAGAAAAAAGTCAGGGAATGTGGTCTGATTTTTAATTCTGTTCATTTGAATGATGTGTAGCTTTAATTTGTCTGTGCAGGAGGTTCAGTTGCTTTAATGACTTGGCTGGTCCTGTTTTGTCATTAAAGACCACAAATCAGTGTTGGAAGGAAGATTTGGATCAAATAAATACATTTGAAAATATTGAGACATGTGAAAATGTGGTCTTGTGCACCTGTTAATTTAAGACTTTCTCACATTCAGCCTTTGAGTTTGTTGATGACGACAACAAGAGATTAATCCTCCCTCCCTTTAATTAATGTAGTCACAAAAAAATAAATCTTTGTATTTGTTTCCATCCACATTATGAAAGTTGAAAAAGAAACATGCAACACGCTAATAGATGGGAGAGAACAACCACTTGTTTCCTTTTGACCACAAGAGGGAGAAAGTAACCAGCAGTCAATATACAACTACATTTATAGAAATGATGTCTATATTTTTTTAAACAACCCACTGAGTTTACAGACAGTCATTAAATTGTCTAACCACACTTTTAAAGTTGCAAAACTTAGAAAGTGATTTGATAACATGGAAACGGAGGCAGTCAGGTGCCCTAGGCGAACAACCATACCGGCGCCTCCGGTCAATCACTCCCCACAGGTTAATCCTGGGTGGTGGTAGAGGACAAAGGTCGTGGGGCGTTGTCCCATGCCCTCGAATGAGAACGCCCTGGGTGGTTGCCTTTATCAGAAAGAGCCACTGCATGGAAAGTTTTAGTTCAGCCTTTTCTAATCACAACATTTTGGAGCTAGACACTATATAAATAAAATCAAGTGTTTAATATCCAACAGGTGATTCTCAGCCTCTTTAAAATAAAGAATCAAACAACAACTGGAGAAAATATCCTCCCTCAAAGGTTAATAAACTCATTTTCACACAAACCATTGAGCTTAAAGTGGCTTTCAGTTCTAACCAGGATCCTCCACTTGGTAAACGTGGCTTCATTGAACTGTCAATTTTCTCCTTACACAGTAGAATCACAGTTCCACTGAAGCATGCTCTTTGTCAAAAATTATAAAATAGTTATATTTCTAGAGGAACATAGTGAATTGTTAAATTTCAGACTCCTGCATAAAACCATTGACATAAACACTGGCAGTCTTTGCTTTACAAACCAAAAATCACAGCGAGAAGTACTGACTGAACTCCCACAGCCCCAAAAACAGATGTAACAGTTTAAGATAATTGTTAGAATGGTTATATTTTAAAGAAACTCTTGGTAAAGCTGCCCTTTGAAAAGTAATTTTATATAGCAACCATCTTAATCCCTTTAATCTTGGACTCAGAATATCCCTACTCTTCTTATGACTTCAATTTTTAATTAAAAAAAAAAAAAAAAAAAAAAAAAAAAAAAAATATATATATATATATATATATATATATATATATATATATATATATATATGTAAGACTTTGTACTTATCTGGTAAGGCACCTGTAACAAAGGAATCGGTGACTATTAATCTTTACAATTAAATAGCGCATCAGAACTAGGTTCAACTCAGGAGGAGCGAGGGAAACAATGTGTTGAACAAAACACATTTATTACACAATTTGACAATAATGAAACAGAACAAAATAGTCAATGTTTCCTTTTGGTAGTCCTAAGTCAAGTCAGTCGAGTTCAAAAGTTTTTCCTTTCTTTTTTTTCAGTTCAATTCAGTTTTCAGATCTGAATGTTATATGGTAGCTACCCGGGTAGTGTTAATATGTGCAATCCCACCGATCAAGTGGAACAGAAGAACGTTATTCTTTGACGTCGTAGTGGACACAATCTCAATCTGCTCTTTTGGATCCTGGCTCGCCGTTCTTCACACGATGTCTCTCAACACAAAAAAAACAACCTGCATATAGCAGAAATGTATTTTACTATTTTGTGATACACCATTCTAAGTCATTTCAGTGAATGTTTATCTTTCACTCCATGTAAATAAAATAATTTACAGCTGCGACAACCAATTTTGTCTTTTAGCTCAACAAAACATCACAACATAATATTCACTGAATTGACATATCTTTTTCTAGCATTCTTCAATTCCGCACAGTGGAATAAATAACTCACTGTCACTAGATACCTCATCAGTATCAGTATTCCAAGAAGAAAAAAAAAGGCGCAATATTAGCAGAATAGCCTTTCAGAGTTAGCCGTAAGCATTGCTAATTTTCATACAAAACATACATTCTTAATCATAAACAAGTATCTCCGATTGTTTTTTTTTCCCTTTCAACATTGAACTGTAAAATGAAATCACAATATAACTTTTAATACATAACAGCAAAATATTAGCTTGTGGCTAATCGATAGCTAACAAAGAAAATTATAGCACAGAACTCACCGGAGATTCGCATCAAAAAAACAAATAAATGTAATATCAAAAACAAAGTTCTCCCGGGTCCGGTTACACAAGAATCGAAAAATCAACCATAGATGAAAACTAGCTCTTGAAAAATATTGAAAATAACACAGAGTTTTGTCAATAAAATGACCACAAAACGTTTCTTCCGGTTTCATCTTCTGGTTATTCTAGTTCATATACTGCGGCATATCAATGTAGTTTTAGACTACTTGAAACCATTTACTGCCACCTATCGACAATGTAGTGTACTACAGGCTATAATTCATATTTGTTAAATTAACATGGGTTACATATATATATATATAAGCTGTGGGAGCTATTTATTCTTTATTTCTTTATCCATTTGAATTTTGTTAGTTTTATTCTTAAATTTCTATTTTTTGTATTATTTACAGAGTAAATGTACAGGTTAATAATTGTTTATTCTATTTATCTTTTGTTTAATTATTTTTCTTATATAATAAGAAAAATAATTCAGACAAGTGGGCCCACTTGTCTGAAGGCCCACTTACTTCAGACAAGTGGGCCTGTCTGAAGTAAGGCCCACCTTACTTCAGACAGGAAGTAGGGTGGGTCAGCCCACTTTCTATGAGTGTAGGGGCCTGGTAAAGGACCAGCAGGCATTTGGGTTTGGGGCTTATGGTTTTTTTTAACCAGAGCAAGAGAGGCAGCATGAGAACAAAGGAAAGTTTGAACTCTGTAATTGTTTGCTGAAATAGGAAAAATAAATCATCCAGAACAATCAACAAGTTAGGACAATGAACCTTCTTTTGCCGGCGTACAAAAAATTTTACCCAAGTGCCTTATAGTGGCTTGATGGGACTTTCATTGGATGTTTGGTTTGGCAAACAATGGCCACTACTACACAAGCTAAATATTTAACGGAGTTGACCAACCTGACCTTTTCTCTCCTGGGAGAAAGTGGTTTAGAAAAGCTGCATGTCCTCCTATTTAACCACTTGGTTGTGTTTCAACTTGCAGAAATGCAGACAGGGCTGCCTGAAGATCAGATTTCATTTCTTGAAGCACAAAAGCAGATCAATCAACAGTGTTTGGCGAGAGAGAGAGAGAGAGGGTACAGTCTAGAGGTCTGCAACTTTCATAATCCAAAGAGTTTCTTCTGCCTCTCTTACAGATAATTTAAGCTTAAATGAATTTAAGCTTCATTTAAATTGAAAAGCAAAATAATAATAATTGCTATTTAAAATTCTTCCTTAGGGTTAGCTGGAAAACTCAGTAAAATTGCTGGCAGATTAAATTCTGGTGTGAAAAGGGAGACAGACAGATCTGACCCCAAGCTGAGAACAATCAGGAGCCTTTAGGAGGTGGTTTTACAGCAGTGTTTCCCAAACCTGCCCTGAACGTTTTAGGTGATGTAAGACATCTGAGATGATTGCAGTTCAGCAAAAACTTGTCAATCAGCCACGAATTGAAATTATAGCAGGGTAACATCTAAAACATGCAGGGCAGATTGCTTTGAAGACCAGAGTTAAGAACCACCGCTTTAGAGATGCTTGTACTCTGAAATGAATGTCAAATGGTTTGTTCACGATAAGTGGTAACCAGGCCTGAGCCTTGTGATGTAAATATTCAGATTCCCACCCCCATCCTTACCTTGTGTCCGCTCTCCTTCCACAGTTTGAGTTTCCGTCATCGTCCATTCCTGGGATCGACCTCTGGTGTCTTCTGCCGTCTTCTGTCAGGTGGCAGCTGACTCCACAAGTGTGTTGGTATTTACACTCGTCCCCAGAAACCTCAGCCTTATGTCAAACTCATTTTCATTTTGGGCCATATTCAAAAACCTGAATGCTCTTAAAGGGCCGGTTTCGCCAGAATGTTTTGATAAAACCCAATAAATAGCTAAAATATCAATAAATTGCTGTTCTTCCCAGATTTGTGATTGTTTTAGTGGTTTTTTTTCAGTCAAAATTGCAGATTTTGTGGTGCCAATTTAGAAATGTTTGTAAGGAATTATGATGTTTGTGCTAATGTATGACGTTAAATGTGACTTCTTATTACTTTCCATATAAATTGCAGACTATAACGTGACATCAAGTGAGGCTGCAGTTACTCAATGTGTGTCTGACCAATTTTGAGAAAATCTACAGTAAATTAGAAAAAGAAATGTGGAGATTTCTTAATTTTGTGTCAATTTTGCAGATTTGTGAAAAACTGGAAGAAGTTATTGATGCAATTTGGAATTTAAAGAGCCACATTAAAAGCTACGGCGGGCCAGATTTGGCCCCCGGGCCTCGAGTTTGACACATGTGTTATGTCAAACTAAAAGAAAGGGCAAGACAAAGAAAATCACACCCTTGTGAAAGTGATACATATTTGTCTTAAATTTCCATTGCTTATGAAGATTTGTTGCTTTAAGTTATTAATTGTCCAACATTGCCTCTTCGTAGCATATATAATTTTCTAGCCGAGAATGACCGTAAATGATTTCTTTGACACGTCAAGACAATGTGCAGCATCACAAATGGAAAGCCCAGATAGCAACATTGTTACAGTATTCATGCAAATGCAATTTAAATGTTGAGGTAATATTAATCTCATGCTACACTATGCAGTTGTTCTGTCTGCGCTGATGAAGACTCTCTTATTTTGTCCTGACCAATCCTTGAAATGATGCCAACAAAAGTGAGGATTAGTCGATTAAGATTTTGATCATTCTAACAGACTTAAGAGTGTCTGTCATGTTTTCACAACTGGACTCTGGAGCAGGCAGCATGTGAAAAAATTATTTCTGAAAAGAAGACTATCAAGGGGAAAACTGTTCTGGGTCCACAGTGGACAAGAAAGGTAAGTGGTTAAACTGGATTTGCAGAAAGGCAAACGTAAGCTGAGCTGAGAATGTGCGAGTTTTACTGATGGCGATGAAGAGCGAGTCTGGCGAAAAGATGAGTATACTCTATTTGTATATTCTCAGTAAAGAAACACAAAGCAAGACAACTCAGGTCCAGATTACCTCTGATTCCCTGTGAAGTCGCTTTGATCCAGCCGACTCTACATCAGTTCTTCTAAGTGACGATTATTTCAAGTCTTTGAGGTTAGTCAGTGAACCACAAATCACCCAGAAAACTCTTACTCCTGCTCAGCATCTGGGTGGCACGTTGGACTAACGGGACAATCTTATGTGACAAAAGCAAAGCCATGACCATAGTTCCTGCACATGCCGTTAGCCAGGGAGAACACGGGAAAGACCTCCGGACCTCTGGCTCTGGTAGCGCTCTGCTTCTGAAAGGCTTAGCAACCCGCTCCCACTGTGTGAGGATGGCTTGTCTGGCTCCTGCCCACTGTCCAGGCCCAGTGAGGCGATACTGGTAAGGAGTGCAGGGACCAAAGAAGATCTTTGCCCAGAGGACTGGGTCTGTTAGGAGCAGTCTCCAAAGATGTGGTTTAACACCAATCTGTGAGGAAAAGCTTATTATTATTTGGTTGTCTGTGTCTTAGATGCTGTAAACAACAGAGTGTTAGGACCTACTCACCTCCTCGGCCATGAAATCCAAGTACTGGATGAAATCAACTTGGAGAACAGCTTGTTGAGGGTTAGGGAAGCTTAAAAACCATAAGAAGGAATGTCAGCCAACTTATTTTGGCGTAAAAATCAACTTTGAGTGTGAGAATGATGGCTACCTGGGCAAGTTTAACCTCCTTTCAGTCTCAATGACTTCAAGCATTTTCTGCGTCGATGGGAGACGAGTCAAACCTGAAACATTAAACGTATCATCTTCTTCATCCCAAAATTAATTTACAGTGTTTTGCAATGATATACATAACGCTTGAACTTTTTAGATTTCTTCTGAAAACCACAAACTTAAATGAAGGATTTTTTATTGGAATTCTATTTGATAGATCAATAATATAAAAGACGTTTTGAACTCTTTACAAATTAACTCAACCTGAGAATGGATTTGGTGGAAAACATTTGGGGACACAAAAAGTGCTGCCAGAATTTATCAGTTGCATTCATCTCTGGGCTTTGACTACACCATTCTAACATGATCGGAATTTGATCAAAGCCCTCGGCTGCAGCTGTGGCTGTATCTGAGGTCTCTGAGGTGTTGAAAGGTGAACCTTCGCCCCGGTCTCAAGTCATTTGCACTTTCTGACAGGTTTGGTAACACTTTATTTGACGGGTTGTGAATAAGACTGTCATAAACATGACATAACACCTGTCATGAACAGGAGTAAGTCTTCATGAATATTTATAACTGTTGTCATAAAGTGTCATTCGGTAAATCATGACACTTTTAATACAAAGTTGACATTATTCAAAATGTCTTCGTTACGACAACTTGACATTAACCAAGAAATCTTGATCTGACATAAATTTGTTATAAAAGTATTACTGATTAAACTTTAAAAATTATGTAGCTTTATGTTATTAAAGCTAAAGTTTAATTATTCACAACCCGTCAAATAAAGTGTTACCACAGGTTTTCTTCCCCGTATTGAGCTCCCATTAACTCTGACCAGTCTGTATGATTCTGTTGGGTAAAAGGTATCCCATCATACCATTAACATGATTCATGTTGGGAGTTATGGGAGAGCGCAGTGTTAGCTCTCTATCACACACAAGTGTTTTCCATTACATGTGTCTACTGTGTTGCCAATCTGTCCATTGTCAGTCCATCACAAGCAACAGAGAGCCAGAAAGCACATATATTCATACCAATGGACAATTTCAAATTGTCTTTTTTTTTTTTTTGGACTGAAGGAAAGAAGTCGGAGGGAGAATCCACACATGCATGCGGAGGAAACGTATGACACATTTTCAGATTTTAATTTTTTTTAATTCTGAAAAACAATTTTACAATTAGGAATTACCTTTTGTGGGTCTGTCACACACAATTATTTTAAAATATATTGACGTTTGTGGGTTTATCGTGTCAAAAGGGCTATGAATACTTTAGTAAGTCACTGTGTGTGTACATATTGTGTCTACCTGAAAACACCTTCACAGCCCAGCGGACCTGCATCTCCACAATCGGCATGATTGGTCCCCTCACTTGGAAAAAACCCATGACGGCCAGCGTGGGTTGTTGAAGAGACGGAGGAAACACTCTTCTGAATTATGACAAAAAAGTAAATAAATTAAGTAATCTTTCATAATATAAAGCACACGCTTTACATCATGTTCTGTGATGTATCTTGTCTGTCCCCCTTAAACAGTGAACCTTTCTCTGCATTGACGTACTTGTATAGCGTCAGCTCACTGTGTGGCCCTTCAGACAGAGCAGAGGGCAAGAACGGGAAGATTCCTTTATATCCTGTACAAAAGACCACAGAGTCAATGTTGTCTTCAACTGTCCCGTCTTCGAATGTAACTCCTGAATCCTTGAAAGCTCGTATGTTGGGCTTTATGACAAGGGCTCCCTGAAGAATTCGACCAGGAAGATCATCATTGACCAGAGGCCTTTTGTCCAGAAGTCTGTGTAATAAATTGCAAAAGAGATGTTTATTGACATTTATTTGCAGGCTGCTGTGCAATAGCGCCTCTAAATTTTTATTTTGTTGTTTCTGTAGTTTTTTCTTTCCTAGATTTCATGTCTGGTGCTTGACCTTGTTTAATATTGTGTATAAGTATTTTTTGGACCTTTCTCTTGATTATTTTTCAGCTGAACTTATACACTATACTGTGAGGGACGTTTGAGATGCCTTTTCACCTATTGACCGGAAAATCTGGTGCAGCGCCCACATTGCCCAGCAGTCTGGTTCTGAATGATTGACCTCGTCGGTTGCAGCGTTAGTGCCAGAGTGGTCTTCAACACTGAACTTAGAGAGGTCCGCCTGGTATAAAATTTTTGTTGCGTGCTACGCTAATTTGTCTGCGTTGAATTCAGCTCCTGTTGTTTTTGAGCAATAGTCAAAACTAGTCGGTTGATTCAAACAGTGATACCTGTGTCTGGGCTTCAGACCGTAGAGTTCATGGTCATATTTCTGGTTCAGTGCTCTCTCTGCTGCCCAGTTGATTAAAGTCTTGGGGAGCAGCTGCAGCAGGAGGATGTTGAACCTGGAGATCAATGTCATATCCACGGGCAGGCCCCTATGGGCCATTCTGCTCATCACCCAGAACCCGTCCCGAACACTGAGAAAGGTCTGAAGAGGGTGGAGAATATTAGATGTTGTTGTCGTCTCTCTTCGATTCTCAAACAACGTGGCAGTTCTCCTGTGTCTGTCCTGTTCTCACCTTTTCTGCAGATCTGCTAATCTCTACCGCAACATCCCCTCCGGAGTTCCCAAAGCCAACAACCACCACCCTTTCACCCCTGAAGGAATCTGCGTCTCTATATTCCCTGCTGTGAAGAAGCCTACCGAGGAATGTTTCGTGTCCTGGAGAAAAACATATGGCAAAACAGCTCAAAGGCAAAGGCTTTTATGATAGTTTAAATTTACTGAAGTAATCTTAATACCTAGAAAATCTGACAGGGGTAAGACCGGATGGGTGTAGTGTCCTGAACACATCAGAACTGCATCAAAGATGTGTATTTCTTCCTCGTTATTTTTGTTCATGGTCACTACGTCCCACTGACCAGACACTGAGAAGTCTGGCCTTTGTGTAACACTCCTCACAGTGGTCTGAAACGTGTGCAGAAACGCAAGCCTTAATGTAGAGATCAATTACCTTTTCATATTAAAAAAAATGGCCACAACAAAACAGGACGGACCTGAAAGCGAATGTGTTGGAGCAGGTGAAAATGCGCAGCGTAGAGCCTGAAGTACTGCAGCAGCTGGGAGTTGTGCATGTAGTTGGGATAGTCGTCAGGCATGGGGAAATCGCTGAAGCACATCATCTCTTTGGAGGTATTCACCACCAGAGAGCGGTAGATGCTGGATCGATCTGGTTCTGGAGACTCCTGCAGGCGCAGAAAAAAATAAAAATAAAATAAAGACGGGAGCTGTTAAAGAAGACCATTACTGTGCCTTGGGCACTTACAAACACAAAAGATTGCATGATTCTGAAGTGGAAGAAAAAAGTGATACATTGAGTTCAATGTTTTTGTCTATGTAAATAAGATGGTTGCATTTATATTTAACTCCCTTTAAAGTGAACCGTTTAGATCAAACTCAGTGCAGCTGACTGCCTTCAGAATCAATTTAACCATCCATTTGTGTGAAAGAAGGTCCTGTGGTAAGACAAGACCAAAATCAAGTCAAAAACTAACACTACACATCAACCTAAACCCAATTCTGAAGTGCCCTTGAACAAGGCAGAGACTTCCACATTTCTCCAGGGGTATTGTTTTGCTGCCAGCCTGATGGCCTGTGAAAATATGTGCTTGAGCATGTACATGGCAATGTGCAGGATGAGGCATTCCAGGAACCTACTGCAAGGAAAGATGCTCTGATTCACAATCTAAAATCTGCAGGAAACATTTATGGTGAAAGCTGATTTAACATTTCTATTGGACTCTCAGACATTGTAGCTGTAAATGGGCCAATTTACTTTTTAATGTTGCATTTAGCATTTGTTCTTATCATTTTTATTTTCTCAACATTCTTCCCTTATTTCAGGTTTATTCACCAGGCCAAAAAGGTCCCTCAGGTTTAGTCTCAGACAGGTGTTCAGCCAAGTACCCGTTGAAGTATGCGAGAGCTCCCTACCAGCACATTTCTTTGGCACCTACTCTGCATGGGAGGTTTTCCAGTTGCTCTTGCAATCTTTTAATTGTTTCTAACGCTTCAATTACAAGTGGCCTAACTCAGGTTTTTTTTGTTCCACATGCAATTGACTTCTATCTCAAGATTCTAGCCTGTTATTTTCTCTGCCATTTTCTTTAAGATGTTATTGTCATCTGGGATAAACACATCAAGCAAATTACATATTTTGTTATTCTTACAGCATAAGGTCTGGCTGCTTTGTAGAAATGGCACAGGTATGATTTTTAGAGCGGGTATCGCTCCACATTACAATATAATCCTCATTGTCAACCACACTGTTCTGCACTTTGCACTGTCACATTATCTGTACTTTGCCATAATTGGACCTGCTGCTACTTCTTTGGATGGTTGAGTGCCTTTAGTTAATTTAGTTGTATATATTGTTATTATTATTATTGTGTGTTTGCTTATTTATACTGTATATATTTGACCTTTTGCACGGGAGCTGCAATGGAAATTTCGTTGAATTCTGTTCAATGACAATAAATGCTATCTATTCTATTCTATCTTCTTTCTCAGTCCTGTGCTCATACCACTTGTCAATTGTACTTACACCCATCCTCTGGCATAATGCCTTGTGCATGCAAGTCCTAACCTTGTTGTGTCTTTCTATGTAGTATTTTAGCGCCAATAATTTGCAACCAGATACTACATAACATATTACTACTAATAGTAATAATAATAATGTTAATATTATAAATACTGCATGATACACATAAAGTAATTGAAAGAAGTTGCTTTTGTTATTTTGTTTTTGTTAAATCACCAACTATATACAGTAGATACATATGATACAGTATAATAAAAAAAAAAATGAAAGGACACATTAATCACAGAGCAGCATTCTTGTAGCAGGTCAGTTACCATCGCAACAGGTTTGAACACACTTGAGACGAGAGAGGGAGGAAGACAGAGACAGGAAAACAGGCCTGAGCATCAAAAAGTGAACCAGAAGGAAAAATCAACATGGTCAAAGTCAAAAAGAGAAAAAGAGGATTGGGACAGCACAGGCAGTGATCTTGTTTAACACATGATATATGTGGTCGTCATAACACAAATTGTATATTGTCCTAAATGGTTTCTGTAGCGGAGCTGCACTCTTTTGTTTCCATGTTCTTTTTCACATCAAGCTCAATCTATTTTATTCTCTGAAGGGCATCATGAAAGTAACATTGTTTGCAAAGGATCCTTGCTTGGACTGTGACTGCATAGCAATAACATCTAAATCATAGCTCCAGTCGTTACTATTAATATGGTTAGTGAGGTATTCCAGTTCTTTACCTTTAGCCTTTAAGGCCCCACTGCACACAGCATGTGGCAATGCTGCAATGTTTATGTTAATTATGTTACCTGAGAAATTCAGGTTCAACTCAGTTAATATAATTTGCGCCATTTGCAAATGCCATCTCAAAGTATTTAACAAAAAAAAAAAATCAATTCAATCCAATCATTCTCATTTCAATTGATTTTGGTTATCAAACAATTCAGTTAATTATTCAACATAGTTAAAAAAATAAACTTCTATCTAAAAAAACCCGAGCAGATTGCACTGAGTCATTGACTTGCAATATTCACTCCTGGATGATAATGTACAATGGAAAATTGCTTCTGTTGTTTTTTACCTTACAGCAATCCCTCATACAAACTGAGCATGCATGTAGTGACAGTGGAGAGGAAAAACTCCCCTCTTTCAGGAAGAAACCTCCAACAGAACCTGGTTCAATTCAAAGTACGTAGCACATGCATAAAAATACAGAATCCCTGATCCAGGAATACTTTCTATGTTATTGAAAAGGAAGAAGTTAATGGCATTAGTAGCTCCTTTAGCATCTTCATTTGAAGAGAAACATTAACAGGTAAGCTCTAAGCCAGTTTTAATGGCAGTAGGATGAAAGAGAACACATAAAGTTAGTCACAACAAAAGCTCAGCTAGTGATTTTGTCTAGGAGAGAACTAAGATCAACTTCATCATCTATCAAGAGAGAATGTTAAGTTGTTGGCAGCAGTAGCTCAGCCAATGCCCAGCCTCCAGGAATGTGTCACAGCTAAACAGAATGATAAATCATGTTTGGCTTATATGAAAAGTAAAAAACAGAGTGAACAAATCACGCATGTACATGACACAGTTAGTTAAAGAGCTGCAAGTGTGATTTTGCCTGCATGGATGCACACAAGCAGGCCGTCGATGATGGATGACCTCAAGTTTTGGATAAACCTTTTTGCATCGGTCTGCTTTCCTAAAACGGCAACGTTTCGTAGTCAATTTACTGAGTTTATTTATACAGAGCTGGTTTACAACAAGACATATCAAAACAAACATTTCTATTTCATATAGAAACAAATTTTTCAAATCAATCTAGCTGTAAAGACAGGTTACATACATTCCAATTCAATCCCAGTTGTATTACAATTAAGTTAGTTTGTAATGCCAGCTGGCTCAAATTTAATTGGTCAAGCAACGATTAAGTATGTCATAAGAAAAAAAAATGATGGCATCACACTGTCAATTGTACATCATTCATTCTAAGGCACGTGCAAAGTATGTAACAGGATGTATTGCAAATGAGAAATAGCCTACATATAGATTTGACGGAAGTTGATGTTTCAGAAAATTTTTAACTTCACATTTGAATCTACCTTTAATGGGGCGTCAGATAAACCAACATGAGTAAAAGATAGGAAAAAGCAGGCAGCTCTTGGCTCATATGGCTCACAAAAAACATTGTACGTTAACATTATTGCTCTCTTAGTGAAGTGATGCAAATTTTATTAATTTGCTTATTCATGTATTTATCTCTTTATTATGTAGAAGACAAGAAGCAGAGTCACGATAAAACTTAAAGCAACAACTGTGAAACACTATGGAAAAAAAAACTGTCAAACAGAAGAAGTTATGGCCTGAATAGTCTGCATCTGTGTGTCTTTTTTTAGAAAACTTTTCAGCATAGGTAATACAACTTGGTATAAGTTGGTATAGGTATAGAACTTGCTGCTGGTCCTCTCTGAAGTCTCAGCCCTCTTTGTTTGCTGGGATCAGAAGCTTTTTTCTGCTTCCTAATTCCTCAAAAAGCATGTGGTGATACATATATACGTTTTGCCTTCTTTGATTTTTGTTTCCATTCAATTTAAATAAAATGTCTCAAGATAATTGGGGCCTGCCCATAGCAATGCATAAGGAGAGCAGTGACTGACTTGAGAAGGGACAAGGGAGCACTGGGACCACCAGGGGGCGATGAGGGAGGACTGGGAGACACGACATAAAAATGAATGACAGGAGTTTGAACCTCCCGTAGTTCTAAGAGCGGTTGTTTGGATCCCGGCAGAGCTTTTTACCGTGTGCGGTTCTGGTGGGTCGTCGGTTTATGAGCTTCTTTGATGTTTGCCGAACTAGTCCATACATTTATGCAAAACTGTAAGCTTGAATACAATAACTTAAACTTACTACCTGTCTCTTGGTGTTTTATTCACACTCGGGCTCCTCAGCCGAACCTTTCTGACTGCCTATTACCATATTTGTAGTCAGGCGCCTAGCCTTAGTTAGCAATACATGTGACTTTATCCACAACAACATAGAAGCACAATTTATGCTGTTATGGGAAGATTCTTACTTGGCCTCACTAGAAGCTCAACAATTCAGAGTTTCTGATAAATCCTTTATTGTCACTAGCTAAATATCATATTCACTGTTCCAGGTAGGGGAAGCCATGCCTTGCTGCATTTTACCATGAAGTTAAGTTTTATATCCCGACTATCAAAGACAAAAAATAGATATTAAAACAATTGAAATCTGTATTGCTTTGAATGTACAGTTGGGAACCGAAGCCCTTTAGCGTTTTCTTTTTCTTGAACATGTTTATCTGTATTTGTTTATTCTTGAGGCAGAACAAATGTTTCTCTCTGTCGTCATACAGTGTTAATAAAGTTTTTTTTTTTTAAAAAACATCCCCCTTTTCCCCCACACCCAACAGACTTCTTGTGGCTATGATGTCAAACTGTGATGTCACACATCCTGTTTGTGACATCACTGGTGACTGTCTTTGTATTCCCAGATTCCACAGAGAAATTCATTTGCAGTTTAAGGTTCGAACGAGAAAGAAACAATGGCGGAGAAAGATTTCATATTAAGAAAGTTAGAGAGTCTCTCAGAGAACCAGGTGAAGCTGAACAGGGAAAATGAACAGCTTCAGAAAATAGAACAGCTTCTGAAGAGGAAACTGGAGAGACTGAACAGGACTGATGACCCAGCAAATTGGCATGCAGAAAATAACCTACTCATACGTTCGAATCAGTTTTATAAAAAACAAATTGTTAAAATTAATTTGGAATTGGAGGAAGCGAGGACAACAATTAAAGGAATGCAAAATGATTATTGCAACATGCAACAATTGAAATTAAAACTAGAACGGAAGCGGGCCACGGCAAAAATTGATGCGGAAAATGCTTTAAAAGAAAAGACTGAAAGACTGCTCTGGGTTACTAGGGAGAACGAGGAATTGAATAAGCAGATCGTGTCTTTAAAAATCAAGATAGACAGAATGGAATCCAGGGTGGAAAAAAAACAAGATTGAGCCACAAATTGATCAACCCCAGGAGGAAGAAACACCAAAACCGAATATATTCCAGAGAGTTGGGCGTGTTTTTGTTGACATATATAATTCGGGAACGCTGAGGAACTGGGTGCCACCCTGGATTTTTTAATTACTGACAAAAATTTCAGGTCACTGGAAGTAAGTATGGGGTTAGCAACAGTAGAGAGGGGAGCTTGGGGGGTTGCTGGTACCAAGATGTTTGGGGATAGCGACAGCAGAGAGGGGAGCTTGGGGGGTTGCTGGTACCAGGATGTTTGGGGATAGCGCCAGCAGAGTGGGGAGCTTGGGGGGTTGCTGGTACCAGGATGTTTGGGGATAGCGCCAGCAGAGAGGGGAGCTTGGGGGGTTGCTGGTACCAGGATGTTTGGGGATAGCGACAGCAGAGAGGGGAGCTTGGGGGGTTGCTGGTACCAGGATGTTTGGGGATAGCGACAGCAGAGAGGGGAGCTTGGGGGGTTGCTGGTACCAGGATGTTTGGGGATAGCGCCAGCAGAGAGGGGAGCTTGGGGGGTTGCTGGTACCAGGATGTTTGGGGATAGCGACAGCAGAGAAGGGAGCTTGGGGGGTTGCTGGTACCAGGATGTTTGGGGATAGCGACAGCAGAGAGGGTAGCTTGGGGGGTTGCTGGTACCAGGATGTTTGGGGATAGCGCCAGCAGAGAGGGGATCTTGGGGGGTTGCTGGTACCAGGATGTTTGGGGTTAGCGACAGCAGAGAGGGGAGCTTGGGGGGTTGCTGGTACCAGGATGTTTGGGGATAGCGACAGCAGAGAGGGGAGCTTGGGGGGTTGCTGGTACCAAGATGTTTGGGGATAGCGACAGCAGAGAGGGGAGCTTGGGGGGTTGCTGGTACCAGGATGTTTGGGGTTAGCGAAAGCAGAGAGGGGAGCTTGGGGGGTTGCTGGTACCAGGATGTTTGGGGATAGCGACAGCAGAGAGGGGAGCTTGGGGGGTTGCTGGTACCAGGATGTTTGGGGATAGCGACAGCAGAGAGGGGAGCTTGGGGGGTTGCTGGTACCAGGATGTTTGGGGTTAGCGAAAGCAGAGAGGGGAACTATCATTGTTTCCTCAAGAAATGCTTTACAAATGTCACAGTTAAGACTTTTAAGACATGCATATTAAATGTGCATCTATTTACATGAAGTATTTAAAATAAGTTATGCTTTATGATATTTTCTTTGCAGAAAAGACAATAGAACAATAGTTAATTGAGAACTTTCTAAGCTCTTCTGGATGCAGATCAGAGCATGTTTACTTAGGGAATATTAGAGCAGTTTACCATATATTTATTTCTCTGTTTTCTTAATTAACTAAGTGGGAGGAGACATTAGAGAAGGAAAAGTGGAAAATACAGAATTATTAAAGTAGAAGTTTAAAGCATACCGTTGTCTTTCCCATTCACCCAGATTCCTTAGATCAGGGGATCAGGGGTCACCAACCTTTTAGAGACTGGTAATCATAAAACATTTGAAAACTATAAACATTGTGTTGTAATCATATATATTTATATATGATTACATGCTGCCTGATCATGTTAATGTTAGGGACTACTGATAGTAGTTATCAGTAATAATTTACCATGGCAGCTATGGCTAATTGCTATTATGTGATCAGAAGTTCTTAGTTCAGAGTTTTGAGTTTGATTCCCTTTTGGAGCTTTTCTGTGTGATTCTAAATTGCCCACAAGTGACTGAGAGTTTGGATTGTTGCAGCAGCAGCTGTACAGCTGGATGCACTGAGAGATTTTCCTTTAAATTAAAAAAAGAAAAGTTATTGTATTTCTATTATCCAACCCTGTTTACTATTAACAAAATTATGGAGAAGAAAAAGTACTTTTGTGCCAAAACATCTTATACACTGCTCAAAAAAATAAAGGGAACACTCAAATAACACATCCTAGATCTGAATGAAAGAAATATTCTCATTGAATACTTTGTTCTGTACAAAGTTGAATGTGCTGACAACAAAATCACACAAAAATCATCAATGGAAATCAAATTTATTAACCAATGGAGGCCTGGATTTGGAGCCACAAAATTAAAATTAAAGTGAAATAACACTACACGCTGATCCAACTTTAATGTAATGTCCTTAAAACAAGTCAAAATGAGGCTCAGTATTGTGTGTGGCCTCCACGTGCCTGTATGACCTCCCTACAACGCCTGGGCATGCTCCTGATGAGGTGGCGGATGGTCTCCTGAGGGATCTCCTCCCAGACCTGGACTAAAGCATCCGCCAACTCCTGGACAGTCTGTGGTGCAACGTGACGTTGGTGGATGGAGCGAGACATGATGTCCCAGATGTGCTCAATCGGATTCAGGTCTGGGGAACGGGCTGGCCAGTCCATAGGTTCAATGCCTTCATCTTGCAGGAACTGCTGACACACTCCAGCCACATGAGGTCTAGCATTGTCCTGCATTAGGAGGAACCCAGGGCCAACCGCACCAGCATATGGTCTCACAAGGGGTCTGAGGATCTCATCTCGGTACCTAATGGCAGTCAGGCTACCTCTGGCGAGCACATGGAGGGCTGTGCGGCCCTCCAAAGAAATGCCACCCCACACCATTACTGACCCACTGCCAAACCGGTCATGCTGAAGGATGTTGCAGGCAGCAGACCGCTCTCCACGGCGTCTCCAGACTCTGTCACATGTGCTCAGTGTGAACCTGCTTTCATCTGTGAAGAGCACAAGGCGCCAGTGGCGAATTTGCCAATCCTGGTGTTCTCTGGCAAATGCCAAACGTCCTGCACGGTGTTGGGCTGTGAGCACAACCCCCATCTGTGGACGTCAGGCCCTCATACCATCCTCATGGAGTCGGTTTCTAACCGTTTGTGCAGACACATGCACATTTGTGGCCTGCTGGAGGTCATTTTGCAGGGCTCTGGCAGTGCTCCTCCTGTTCCTTCTTGCACAAAGGCGGAGGTAGTGGTCCTGCTGCTGGGTTGTTGCCCTCCTACAGCCTCCTCCACGTCTCCTGGTGTACTGGCCTGTCTCCTGGTAGCGACTCCAGCCTCTGGACACTACCTGACAGACACAGCAAACCTTCTTGCCACAGCTCGCATTGATGTGCCATCCTGGATGAACTGCACTACCTGAGCCACTTGTGTGGGTTGTGGAGTCAGTCTCATGCTACCACGAGTGTGAAAGCACCACCAACATTCAAAACTGACCAAAACATCAGCCAGACAGCATAGGTACTGAGAAGTGGTCTGTGGTCCCAACTGCAGAACCACTCCTTTATTGAGTGTGTCTTGCTAATTGCCAATAATTTCCACCTGTTGTCTATTCCATTTGCACAATAGCAGGTGAAATTGATTGTCAATCAGTGTTGCTTCCTAAGTGGACAGTTTGATTTCACAGAAGTTTGATTTACTTGGAGTTATATTGTGTTGTTTAAGTGTTCCCTCTATTTTTTTGAGCAGTGTATGTAGCGCACATCAGTGTGAGTCTGTGGGGGTCAAATGGCACCCAAAGCCTAAATCTTATTGGTCAGTTTGCTTTTTCTGTGAGCTAAAAATGATGAGTGGAGTTTGAACCTCCCGTAGTTCTAAGATCCCACCAATCCTCCTCTTTCCGTGGATCTCACTGCTTCGCTTCAATGTCTTTATTATTTAGCATCGTTTGTGTAAAAAACAAAAAAAAAAGGGTGCACTGCTTTAGTGGTTTAGTTTTGTGCCGATTTTTGCGCGTTGGAGAGGTGGTTGTGCTCCTGCAGGTCAGGTGCAGTGATAGTTTTGTACCTTCCAATCTGTCAGACATTTTTTTTCGACATCTGCTTGTGTCAGCCCGCAGGTGACCCGTCAGCTGTTCAGTTCGCAAAATCACAAAAAAGCTAATAAACCGACAACCCGCCAGAACCGCGCACTGTAAAAAGCTCAAGCAGAACCTGAGGTTCAAATGATGAGTGGTTCAAACTCCAGTCATCATTTTTAGCTCACAGAAAAAGAAAATTGACTTATAAGATTTAGGCTTCGGCGTTCCCCACCTCACCAACTTAAAACTCTGAACTAAAAACGTCTGACCACAATATAGCAATTAACCATAGCTGTCCTTACTGATAACTATTGTGCATAGTCCCTAACATTAATATGCTCAGGCAGCATGTAATCATATTTACTTAAATGAATTTTTGTTGTAAAGAAAATTTATGTCTGTATCAAACAAGTAGCCCTTCGTGTTACTCTGAACCTGTGAAGTAGCCCCCAGTCTCAAAAAGGTTGGTGACCCCTGGTCTAAAAATAGCCAGACTTACCATGATTTTATGTAAAAAGAAATCAACTGTTAAGTACTATTTTTTTTTAAATGGTTTCCACTGGTATTTTAACCATTTTCTTTCTTTCCAACAAGAATCCAAACAAGTGTTTGTAGTTGGAAGTTCTCTTTTCCATGACATCATCTTCATTCCAAATTTCTAAAATCTTCAACATTTCAAGGTTAGAAAATTTGCATCCCTAACCTTCTTGAAAACACTGACTTGCAAAGCAAGTCAGTCACTGCCTCCATGCATTGCATGGCAGGCACCTATTGTTCCACACCCAATAGAACGTCTCTTTATTGGGGCCTAATATTAGCCTGCATTATCTTGTTATTTCAGGTTAAGGCACTGGCTTGCGCAGATAGTGCCTATCTATTAGCTTTAGCCTTTAACCTAATGCTAATAGATAGGACTACAAAAACGCCATATCTCTAGTTCTAACACTCAATTAAAAGCAATTAAGAGCTGCCATTTAGAACTACTGGCTGTTTTGCCAGTAAATAACTCATTTAACCCAAACAACAATTCTATATGAAGCTTACTGAAAATTTCAAGATAAAAGCCTCAATATCCCTCTGAGGATAGTCACAGATTGACTTCCAATTTCTGAGCTCAGCGCACACCATCTTTCTCTCATCGCTGTTATTACTGCGAGTGAGGTAGAGAATATGAATCGTGGTACTATCGGAGACGACAAATAGCCCTCTCAGATGCTTCAAACGGTTTTCAAGTACGTATCACGGTTCGCGAACGGGAAGGAGTTGTTAGGACTGCTTTTTTCAGTCAAACTGGCTGGCTCAAAGAAATAGAATTCTGTCAGCCCTGAGTGTCTGACAGACATGCTTCATTACCATAGCAACAGAACAAAGAACAGGACAGAGCAGTGCAGCTGATTAGGACTACAAAAACGCATCACTGTAGTTCTAACTATGGCAGAACATGCAGGTTAGAACTACAACATGGCAGAACTGTCAGTTACTACAGAGGAGGAATGAGTCTGCCTTTAGAACTACTTGTGTTTTGGGCATTTTATAGCTGATTTTAACCAACCATTGCTACACACAGGGTTAGTGTGGCAATTTTAAATTAATCTTAATAAAAATGTCCAAATAAAAGCCTTGACAGTTTTTACATCAGGTAATTGCTCTTTCGGGCATTATATAACTGATTTAACCCAATCACGGTTACTCATGGGATTAGTTTGGACATTTAAAATGAAGCTTACTGAACATTTCAAAATAAAAGCCTGAATATTCCTCTCAGGTCTTTCAGAAAAACTAACTACTTCAAACTATTATAATTCTGTCTCTCCCTGTCTGCTTCATCACGCGACAGCTGAGCTGCTCTTTAGAACTACAATGACTCAAGGTTAGGACTACAACATGGCGGAACTGTCAGTTACTACAGAGGAGGAATGAGCTGGCCTTTAGAACTACTTGTGTTTTGGGCATTTTATAGCTGATTTTACCCAACCATTGTTACACATGGGATTAGTGTGGCCATTTAAAATGAAGCTTACTAAAAAATTCAAAATAAAAGCATTGACAATTTTTACATCAGGTAATTGCTCTTTTGGGCATTATCGAAACGATTTAACCCAATCACTGTTACTCATGGGATTAGTTTGGACATTTAAAATGAAGCTTACTTAAAATTTCAAAATAAAAGCCTTAATACTTCCCTCTGGTTAGTGCACCGCCATAGGCGGTGCAATAATTTTAGGCTGTATCATCTTTCTCTCTTAGGTTAGTGCGCTGCCTTTCATAGCAAAGCAGTACATTAACATTAGCACAAACATTAGCACTTCACTGCCCTCCACTAGTGCACTGCCATAGGCGGTGCAATAATATTACCTTGCATTATCTTTTTCTCTCAGGTCAGATCACTGTCTTGCGCAGTAGCTAATCTTAGCATTGATGCTAATTTTTAGCATCCGAACACTGGGTTCAAACCGACGGGCACACTTTGGCAGGCCACGGTTAAATTTCTTCAGGAATTTTCTAGTTCTTTAAATAAAATTGTCTACTCTTAATGGGTTTTTGCTTTAGTGCAACAAACATGTAATCATCACACCTATCAAATTGTTTTCAGCATTTTGTGTTTTTTTTCTTACACGTTGCATAATAATATCTTCTCTCAGTAAAATGGTAAGTGTTGCTATAGAAACACCAGGATGAAAGCATCCTCCCTGGTAACTACACAAATTTTTATTTCTCTGTGTGAGATGGCAAAAGGGGTTTCACTCTTTGTGTTCTTTTTCTTTCTTTTCTGTCTTCACACTTTGAGATAAAACTTTTTTCTCTGTTTTTCCTCTTTATGTTCCACTTCTGCTCTATTTTCTTTGTCAGTCTCCCCTTCTTTTCTTTCTCAGAAGGTACCAAATGTTGTGTTTGAGATTGATTGAATTAGAGTGCATTTGCCCATAACTGACATGGTTTTGTGTAATGTCAGGACCAAGATGAACAACTTATTAGTAATGCGCAGCTATATCTGCTTCCCACAGATGCGTATTGATGTGATGATAGACCAGATGTCATAATAGAGAAAATATTTCTAGGCTTTCCTACTTTGAAAATTAGTCTCCAACATGGAGTTAACTGAGGATCCTTATGGGTGAAAGCTCTGCAGAGTTTAAAAGAGCGGTATTATGTGATTCCAGGCACATAGTGCAATTTTATTGCACAATAAATTAACCATTTTACCATCTAGGGGTGCACCCATTTATCGGCCAGCCGATTTCCTTAATTTTGGGAGATCGGTGATTGACCGATTTTTACATATGTAGCCGATCTTATCCACCGATCTTATCTAGCTTGGCAAAGGCCTAAGAATCAACCACTGTCCTCATTTGCTCTCCAGTAAGAAAGGTTTGACTGACAGACCGGCCCACCGACTTATGTCTGGACGTTTACAATTATCAACAGTGACCTCACTGTTGCCAACTCAACAGCATTTCAGACAAAAAATAGAATTGGAATCAGCCAATATCGGAATCGGCAGGTTAAGCTTTTTAAAAGATTGGTAATTGGCCATCAGCCAGAAAACTGCAATCGGTGCACCCAGTGGTTGTATGTATCGAAACAAAGAAATTTGACTTTGCAGTTTGACGCCTTGTCTCTTTAAGAAGCTCCTTCTCTTTCTGACACCCAGCCTTCAGCATTACATTAATGCTGCTCAGACCACAGGGGCCGGCGCCCATCACTGCCACCTTCTGGTGGAAGAAGCGATGCTCGCAGCAGAGGGAATCCTGACCAGCTAGACCAGATTAAACTGCAGGAGAAACAAGACAGGGAGAGAAAAAAGTCAGGGAATGTGGTCTGATTTTTAATTCTGTTCATTTGAATGATGTGTAGCTTTAATTTGTCTGTGCAGGAGGTTCAGTTGCTTTAATGACTTGGCTGGTCCTGTTTTGTCATTAAAGACCACAAATCAGTGTTGGAAGGAAGATTTGGATCAAATAAATACATTTGAAAATATTGAGACATGTGAAAATGTGGTCTTGTGCACCTGTTAATTTAAGACTTTCTCACATTCAGCCTTTGAGTTTGTTGATGACGACAACAAGAGATTAATCCTCCCTCCCTTTAATTAATGTAGTCACAAAAAAATAAATCTTTGTATTTGTTTCCATCCACATTATGAAAGTTGAAAAAGAAACATGCAACACGCTAATAGATGGGAGAGAACAACCACTTGTTTCCTTTTGACCACAAGAGGGAGAAAGTAACCAGCAGTCAATATACAACTACATTTATAGAAATGATGTCTATATTTTTTTAAACAACCCACTGAGTTTACAGACAGTCATTAAATTGTCTAACCACACTTTTAAAGTTGCAAAACTTAGAAAGTGATTTGATAACATGGAAACGGAGGCAGTCAGGTGCCCTAGGCGAACAACCATACCGGCGCCTCCGGTCAATCACTCCCCACAGGTTAATCCTGGGTGGTGGTAGAGGACAAAGGTCGTGGGGCGTTGTCCCATGCCCTCGAATGAGAACGCCCTGGGTGGTTGCCTTTATCAGAAAGAGCCACTGCATGGAAAGTTTTAGTTCAGCCTTTTCTAATCACAACATTTTGGAGCTAGACACTATATAAATAAAATCAAGTGTTTAATATCCAACAGGTGATTCTCAGCCTCTTTAAAATAAAGAATCAAACAACAACTGGAGAAAATATCCTCCCTCAAAGGTTAATAAACTCATTTTCACACAAACCATTGAGCTTAAAGTGGCTTTCAGTTCTAACCAGGATCCTCCACTTGGTAAACGTGGCTTCATTGAACTGTCAATTTTCTCCTTACACAGTAGAATCACAGTTCCACTGAAGCATGCTCTTTGTCAAAAATTATAAAATAGTTATATTTCTAGAGGAACATAGTGAATTGTTAAATTTCAGACTCCTGCATAAAACCATTGACATAAACACTGGCAGTCTTTGCTTTACAAACCAAAAATCACAGCGAGAAGTACTGACTGAACTCCCACAGCCCCAAAAACAGATGTAACAGTTTAAGATAATTGTTAGAATGGTTATATTTTAAAGAAACTCTTGGTAAAGCTGCCCTTTGAAAAGTAATTTTATATAGCAACCATCTTAATCCCTTTAATCTTGGACTCAGAATATCCCTACTCTTCTTATGACTTCAATTTTTAATTAAAAAAAAAAAAAAAAAAAAAAAAAAAAAATATATATATATATATATATATATATATATATATATATATATATATATATGTAAGACTTTGTACTTATCTGGTAAGGCACCTGTAACAAAGGAATCGGTGACTATTAATCTTTACAATTAAATAGCGCATCAGAACTAGGTTCAACTCAGGAGGAGCGAGGGAAACAATGTGTTGAACAAAACACATTTATTACACAATTTGACAATAATGAAACAGAACAAAATAGTCAATGTTTCCTTTTGGTAGTCCTAAGTCAAGTCAGTCGAGTTCAAAAGTTTTTCCTTTCTTTTTTTTCAGTTCAATTCAGTTTTCAGATCTGAATGTTATATGGTAGCTACCCGGGTAGTGTTAATATGTGCAATCCCACCGATCAAGTGGAACAGAAGAACGTTATTCTTTGACGTCGTAGTGGACACAATCTCAATCTGCTCTTTTGGATCCTGGCTCGCCGTTCTTCACACGATGTCTCTCAACACAAAAAAAACAACCTGCATATAGCAGAAATGTATTTTACTATTTTGTGATACACCATTCTAAGTCATTTCAGTGAATGTTTATCTTTCACTCCATGTAAATAAAATAATTTACAGCTGCGACAACCAATTTTGTCTTTTAGCTCAACAAAACATCACAACATAATATTCACTGAATTGACATATCTTTTTCTAGCATTCTTCAATTCCGCACAGTGGAATAAATAACTCACTGTCACTAGATACCTCATCAGTATCAGTATTCCAAGAAGAAAAAAAAAGGCGCAATATTAGCAGAATAGCCTTTCAGAGTTAGCCGTAAGCATTGCTAATTTTCATACAAAACATACATTCTTAATCATAAACAAGTATCTCCGATTGTTTTTTTTTCCCTTTCAACATTGAACTGTAAAATGAAATCACAATATAACTTTTAATACATAACAGCAAAATATTAGCTTGTGGCTAATCGATAGCTAACAAAGAAAATTATAGCACAGAACTCACCGGAGATTCGCATCAAAAAAACAAATAAATGTAATATCAAAAACAAAGTTCTCCCGGGTCCGGTTACACAAGAATCGAAAAATCAACCATAGATGAAAACTAGCTCTTGAAAAATATTGAAAATAACACAGAGTTTTGTCAATAAAATGACCACAAAACGTTTCTTCCGGTTTCATCTTCTGGTTATTCTAGTTCATATACTGCGGCATATCAATGTAGTTTTAGACTACTTGAAACCATTTACTGCCACCTATCGACAATGTAGTGTACTACAGGCTATAATTCATATTTGTTAAATTAACATGGGTTACATATATATATATATAAGCTGTGGGAGCTATTTATTCTTTATTTCTTTATCCATTTGAATTTTGTTAGTTTTATTCTTAAATTTCTATTTTTTGTATTATTTACAGAGTAAATGTACAGGTTAATAATTGTTTATTCTATTTATCTTTTGTTTAATTATTTTTCTTATATAATAAGAAAAATAATTCAGACAAGTGGGCCCACTTGTCTGAAGGCCCACTTACTTCAGACAAGTGGGCCTGTCTGAAGTAAGGCCCACCTTACTTCAGACAGGAAGTAGGGTGGGTCAGCCCACTTTCTATGAGTGTAGGGGCCTGGTAAAGGACCAGCAGGCATTTGGGTTTGGGGCTTATGGTTTTTTTTAACCAGAGCAAGAGAGGCAGCATGAGAACAAAGGAAAGTTTGAACTCTGTAATTGTTTGCTGAAATAGGAAAAATAAATCATCCAGAACAATCAACAAGTTAGGACAATGAACCTTCTTTTGCCGGCGTACAAAAAATTTTACCCAAGTGCCTTATAGTGGCTTGATGGGACTTTCATTGGATGTTTGGTTTGGCAAACAATGGCCACTACTACACAAGCTAAATATTTAACGGAGTTGACCAACCTGACCTTTTCTCTCCTGGGAGAAAGTGGTTTAGAAAAGCTGCATGTCCTCCTATTTAACCACTTGGTTGTGTTTCAACTTGCAGAAATGCAGACAGGGCTGCCTGAAGATCAGATTTCATTTCTTGAAGCACAAAAGCAGATCAATCAACAGTGTTTGGCGAGAGAGAGAGAGAGAGGGTACAGTCTAGAGGTCTGCAACTTTCATAATCCAAAGAGTTTCTTCTGCCTCTCTTACAGATAATTTAAGCTTAAATGAATTTAAGCTTCATTTAAATTGAAAAGCAAAATAATAATAATTGCTATTTAAAATTCTTCCTTAGGGTTAGCTGGAAAACTCAGTAAAATTGCTGGCAGATTAAATTCTGGTGTGAAAAGGGAGACAGACAGATCTGACCCCAAGCTGAGAACAATCAGGAGCCTTTAGGAGGTGGTTTTACAGCAGTGTTTCCCAAACCTGCCCTGAACGTTTTAGGTGATGTAAGACATCTGAGATGATTGCAGTTCAGCAAAAACTTGTCAATCAGCCACGAATTGAAATTATAGCAGGGTAACATCTAAAACATGCAGGGCAGATTGCTTTGAAGACCAGAGTTAAGAACCACCGCTTTAGAGATGCTTGTACTCTGAAATGAATGTCAAATGGTTTGTTCACGATAAGTGGTAACCAGGCCTGAGCCTTGTGATGTAAATATTCAGATTCCCACCCCCATCCTTACCTTGTGTCCGCTCTCCTTCCACAGTTTGAGTTTCCGTCATCGTCCATTCCTGGGATCGACCTCTGGTGTCTTCTGCCGTCTTCTGTCAGGTGGCAGCTGACTCCACAAGTGTGTTGGTATTTACACTCGTCCCCAGAAACCTCAGCCTTATGTCAAACTCATTTTCATTTTGGGCCATATTCAAAAACCTGAATGCTCTTAAAGGGCCGGTTTCGCCAGAATGTTTTGATAAAACCCAATAAATAGCTAAAATATCAATAAATTGCTGTTCTTCCCAGATTTTGTGATTGTTTTAGTGGTTTTTTTTCAGTCAAAATTGCAGATTTTGTGGTGCCAATTTAGAAATGTTTGTAAGGAATTATGATGTTTGTGCTAATGTATGACGTTAAATGTGACTTCTTATTACTTTCCATATAAATTGCAGACTATAACGTGACATCAAGTGAGGCTGCAGTTACTCAATGTGTGTCTGACCAATTTTGAGAAAATCTACAGTAAAATTAGAAAAAGAAATGTGGAGATTTCTTAATTTTGTGTCAATTTTGCAGATTTGTGAAAAACTGGAAGAAGTTATTGATGCAATTTGGAATTTAAAGAGCCACATTAAAAGCTACGGCGGGCCAGATTTGGCCCCCGGGCCTCGAGTTTGACACATGTGTTATGTCAAACTAAAAGAAAGGGCAAGACAAAGAAAATCACACCCTTGTGAAAGTGATACATATTTGTCTTAAATTTCCATTGCTTATGAAGATTTGTTGCTTTAAGTTATTAATTGTCCAACATTGCCTCTTCGTAGCATATATAATTTTCTAGCCGAGAATGACCGTAAATGATTTCTTTGACACGTCAAGACAATGTGCAGCATCACAAATGGAAAGCCCAGATAGCAACATTGTTACAGTATTCATGCAAATGCAATTTAAATGTTGAGGTAATATTAATCTCATGCTACACTATGCAGTTGTTCTGTCTGCGCTGATGAAGACTCTCTTATTTTGTCCTGACCAATCCTTGAAATGATGCCAACAAAAGTGAGGATTAGTCGATTAAGATTTTGATCATTCTAACAGACTTAAGAGTGTCTGTCATGTTTTCACAACTGGACTCTGGAGCAGGCAGCATGTGAAAAAATTATTTCTGAAAAGAAGACTATCAAGGGGAAAACTGCTCTGGGTCCACAGTGGACAAGAAAGGTAAGTGGTTAAACTGGATTTGCAGAAAGGCAAACGTAAGCTGAGCTGAGAATGTGCGAGTTTTACTGATGGCGATGAAGAGCGAGTCTGGCGAAAAGATGAGTATACTCTATTTGTATATTCTCAGTAAAGAAACACAAAGCAAGACAACTCAGGTCCAGATTACCTCTGATTCCCTGTGAAGTCGCTTTGATCCAGCCGACTCTACATCAGTTCTTCTAAGTGACGATTATTTCAAGTCTTTGAGGTTAGTCAGTGAACCACAAATCACCCAGAAAACTCTTACTCCTGCTCAGCATCTGGGTGGCACGTTGGACTAACGGGACAATCTTATGTGACAAAAGCAAAGCCATGACCATAGTTCCTGCACATGCCGTTAGCCAGGGAGAACACGGGAAAGACCTCCGGACCTCTGGCTCTGGTAGCGCTCTGCTTCTGAAAGGCTTAGCAACCCGCTCCCACTGTGTGAGGATGGCTTGTCTGGCTCCTGCCCACTGTCCAGGCCCAGTGAGGCGATACTGGTAAGGAGTGCAGGGACCAAAGAAGATCTTTGCCCAGAGGACTGGGTCTGTTAGGAGCAGTCTCCAAAGATGTGGTTTAACACCAATCTGTGAGGAAAAGCTTATTATTATTTGGTTGTCTGTGTCTTAGATGCTGTAAACAACAAAGTGTTAGGACCTACTCACCTCCTCGGCCATGAAATCCAAGTACTGGATGAAATCAACTTGGAGAACAGCTTGTTGAGGGTTAGGGAAGCTTAAAAACCATAAGAAGGAATGTCAGCCAACTTATTTTGGCGTAAAAATCAACTTTGAGTGTGAGAATGATGGCTACCTGGGCAAGTTTAACCTCCTTTCAGTCTCAATGACTTCAAGCATTTTCTGCGTCGATGGGAGACGAGTCAAACCTGAAACATTAAACGTATCATCTTCTTCATCCCAAAATTAATTTACAGTGTTTTGCAATGATATACATAACGCTTGAACTTTTTTAGATTTCTTCTGAAAACCACAAACTTAAATGAAGGATTTTTTATTGGAATTCTATTTGATAGATCAATAATATAAAAGACGTTTTGAACTCTTTACAAATTAACTCAACCTGAGAATGGATTTGGTGGAAAACATTTGGGGACACAAAAAGTGCTGCCAGAATTTATCAGTTGCATTCATCTCTGGGCTTTGACTACACCATTCTAACATGATCGGAATTTGATCAAAGCCCTCGGCTGCAGCTGTGGCTGTATCTGAGGTCTCTGAGGTGTTGAAAGGTGAACCTTCGCCCCGGTCTCAAGTCATTTGCACTTTCTGACAGGTTTGGTAACACTTTATTTGACGGGTTGTGAATAAGACTGTCATAAACATGACATAACACCTGTCATGAACATGAGTAAGTCTTCATGAATATTTATGACTGTTGTCATAAAGTGTCATTCGGTAAATCATGACACTTTTAATACAAAGTTGACATTATTCAAAATGTCTTCGTTACGACAACTTGACATTAACCAAGAAATCTTGATCTGACATAAATTTGTTATAAAAGTATTACTGATTAAACTTTAAAAATTATGTAGCTTTATGTTATTAAAGCTAAAGTTTAATTATTCACAACCCGTCAAATAAAGTGTTACCACAGGTTTTCTTCCCCGTATTGAGCTCCCATTAACTCTGACCAGTCTGTATGATTCTGTTGGGTAAAAGGTATCCCATCATACCATTAACATGATTCATGTTGGGAGTTATGGGAGAGCGCAGTGTTAGCTCTCTATCACACACAAGTGTTTTCCATTACATGTGTCTACTGTGTTGCCAATCTGTCCATTGTCAGTCCATCACAAGCAACAGAGAGCCAGAAAGCACATATATTCATACCAATGGACAATTTCAAGTTGTCTTTTTTTTTTTTTTGGACTGAAGGAAAGAAGTCGGAGGGAGAATCCATACATGCATGCGGAGGAAATGTATGACACATTTTCAGATTTTAATTTTTTTTAATTCTGAAAAACAATTTTACAATTAGGAATTACCTTTTGTGGGTCTGTCACACACAATTATTTTAAAATATATTGACGTTTGTGGGTTTATCGTGTCAAAAGGGCTATGAATACTTTAGTAAGTCACTGTGTGTATACATATTGTGTCTACCTGAAAACACCTTCACAGCCCAGCGGACCTGCATCTCCACAATCGGCATGATTGGTCCCCTTACTTGGAAAAAACCCATGACGGCCAGCGTGGGTTGTTGAAGAGACGGAGGAAACACTCTTCTGAATTATGACAAAAAAGTAAATAAATTAAGTAATCTTTCATAATATAAAGCACACGCTTTACATCATGTTCTGTGATGTATCTTGTCTGTCCCCCTTAAACAGTGAACCTTTCTCTGCATTGACTTACTTGTATAGCGTCAGCTCACTGTGTGGCCCTTCAGACAGAGCAGAGGGCAAGAACGGGAAGATTCCTTTATATCCTGTACAAAAGACCACAGAGTCAATGTTGTCTTCAACTGTCCCGTCTTCGAATGTAACTCCTGAATCCTTGAAAGCTCGTATGTTGGGCTTCATGACAAGGGCTCCCTGAAGAATTCGACCAGGAAGATCATCATTGACCAGAGGCCTTTTGTCCAGAAGTCTGTGAAATAAATTGCAAAAGAGATGTTTATTGACATTTATTTGCAGGCTGCTGTGCAATAGCGCCTCTAAATTTTTATTTTGTTGTTTCTGTAGTTTTTTCTTTCCTAGATTTCATGTCTGGTGCTTGACCTTGTTTAATATTGTGTATAAGTATTTTTTGGACCTTTCTCTTGATTATTTTTCAGCTGAACTTATACACTATACTGTGAGGGACGTTTGAGATGCCTTTTCACCTATTGACCGGAAAATCTGGTGCAGCGCCCACATTGCCCAGCAGTCTGGTTCTGAATGATTGACCTCGTCGGTTGCAGCGTTAGTGCCAGAGTGGTCTTCAACACTGAACTTAGAGAGGTCCGCCTGGTATAAAATTTTTGTTGCGTGCTACGCTAATTTGTCTGCGTTGAATTCAGCTCCTGTTGTTTTTGAGCAATAGTCAAAACTAGTCGGTTGATTCGAACAGTGATACCTGTGTCTGGGCTTCAGACCGTAGAGTTCATGGTCATGTTTCTGGTTCAGTGCTCTCTCTGCTGCCCAGTTGATTAAAGTCTTGGGGAGCAGCTGCAGCAGGAGGATGTTGAACCTGGAGATCAATGTCATATCCACGGGCAGGCCCCTATGGGCCATTCTGCTCATCACCCAGAACCCGTCCCGAACACTGAGAAAGGTCTGAAGAGGGTGGAGAATATTAGATGTTGTTGTCGTCTCTCTTCGATTCTCAAACAACGTGGCAGTTCTCCTGTGTCTGTCCTGTTCTCACCTTTTCTGCAGATCTGCTAATCTCTACCGCAACATCCCCTCCGGAGTTCCCAAAGCCAACAACCACCACCCTTTCACCCCTGAAGGAATCTGCGTCTCTATATTCCCTGCTGTGAAGAAGCCTGCCGAGGAATGTTTCGTGTCCTGGAGAAAAACATATGGCAAAACAGCTCAGAGGCAAAGGCTTTTATGATAGTTTAAATTTACTGAAGTAATCTTAATACCTAGAAAATCTGACAGGGGTAAGACCGGATGGGTGTAGTGTCCTGAACACACCAGAACCGCATCAAAGATGTGTCTTTCTTCCTCGTTATTTTTGTTCATGGTCACTATGTCCCACTGACCAGACACTGAGAAGTCTGGCCTTTGTGTAACACTCCTCACAGTGGTCTGAAACGTGTGCAGAAACGCAAGCCTTAATGTAGAGATCAATTACCTTTTCATATTAAAAAAAAAGGCCACAACAAAACAGGACGGACCTGAAAGCGAATGTGTTGGAGCAGGTGAAAATGCGCAGCGTAGAGCCTGAAGTACTGCAGCAGCTGGGAGTTGTGCATGTAGTTGGGATAGTCGTCAGGCATGGGGAAATCGCTGAAGCACATCATCTCTTTGGAGGTATTCACCACCAGAGAGCGGTAGATGCTGGATCGATCTGGTTCTGGAGACTCCTGCAGGCGCAGAAAAAAATAAAAATAAAATAAAGACGGGAGCTGTTAAAGAAGACCATTACTGTGCCTTACGCACTTACAAACACAAAAGATTGCATGATTCTGAAGTGGAAGAAAAAAGTGATACATTGAGTCCAATGTTTTTGTCTATGTAAATAAGATGGTTGCATTTATATTTAACTCCCTTTAAAGTGAACCGTTTAGATCAAACTCAGTGCAGCTGACTGCCTTCAGAATCAATTTAACCATCCATTTGTGTGAAAGAAGGTCCTGTGGTAAGACAAGACCAAAATCAAGTCAAAAACTAACACTACACATCAACCTAAACCCAATTCTGTTAGAAAAAACAAGGTGGACGCAGTATTATGCTGTGGGAATGGGAAAAATAAAGTTGACCAGAGATGATAGAATTATAGATAGAGCTAACTAAAATAAAAAAAAGTAAAAATAAAAACAAATGCCTGACTTGAATATTTATGTTTACCAAACAGCCTTAGGTTTTTCTTTGGTAAGAAGACACTTGGGTAGCAGCTTGACTAACAAGTTCTATCAAAATTACTCCACCTGTCCCACCTTAAATTTCCACAGGCCACCAATGTCATCACTACTTTCAAAGCAGACAGGGTCCAAGCCCTCCTCCAAGCAGACTTTGACACAGGCCAGACCCGAACTGCCTGCACCGACTACTGCCACACGGCGAACCATCGCTGAGGAGAAACAGGATTGTCAGAGAGGTTTCATCTTGCAAAGCAACGTTTCAGTTTTGCACAATAAAATCATCTTTAGGCAATCACTACTATATATACGACTATATATATATATATATATATATATATATATATATATACAGTATATATATCGACGTATTGAGCACCCCTGGTTTAATCTGTCACTCTGCAGAAACTTCAATAAAGTTTTATTCAAAAGCAAAAGAGTTATGTACATCCTCGATGAGCTGTGAAAATGACACATCAAACACTAAAATCTGTGTGAGTTACTGAACAATACAAAAATGAACTTAGCAGCAGTTACGAACAATTAGTTATCATTACATGATTTCACTAGTATTAGCTTGCAAAGTATGTATGACAATAGACTTATTTTACTCACCCGGACTTCACAGAGACAGAGGCAGGAGGTTGCCTTGCAGTTATTTAGCAACAGTGCTCATATTTTTGCAGTCTGTGAGAAATGCTACATGTGCACGACTGCTCTCTCCTTTTGTTGTAAGCTGTGTAAAAGCAAAGTTGCAAAGCAGCCGGAAGTTTTGAAAGAGCCTTTAGAGCCTGTAAACCGAGCCGCTGCAGCGACGTCAGCAGTTGAACAGTAAGGCAGAGGAGGGAGTTTAACCCTCCGTGGTGCTGAGGGAACTATTTGCAGGGTTGACCAGATGGTACGCTTAAAATATTTTTTTTGCAAGATTTTAAACATACAAAGAAAAAATAAAACTATACACTGTGAACAACAAAGTAAGTTTTCAGAAGGCATAAAAATAATGTCCGTGTTCAACTCTGAGAAAATACTGATATGTCTTCTGGCTACATCAAATATTTGAACTAAACTAAACGATGCTAAGCTAAACTAAAAAAAAAAATTGTTATAATGCATTTTTCCACATCTGTTAAATTAACACTCCAAAACAGTGGTTCTTAACCTTTTATGAGGTACCGAACCCATCAGATTCATATGAGCATTCACCGAACCCTTCTTTAGTGATAAATAAAATAAAAACTTTTTCCAAATTCAAGACATATGTATATGTTTTTTGCTGGTGCACAAAATGAGCAATGCATGAACGTCACCTCTGCTCAAAGAACAAAACCATGAACTCACAGCAAGTTACAGTGTTACTTTATTCTGGCCCCCCAAAAATATTTCGGCCCCATAAAAGAATTTCAGCCCCCCAAAATATATTTTTTTTTTACTATTTTACTAATTAAAAATCAATTTGGATTTTTTCACAGAATTAATTTTTTTTCTTTATTTGTTTTATTTTTAATTTAATTTGTTTTTTGTCATTTTGAATCCACAAAATACTTTTTTGGGGCCAGAATAAAGTATTGCACAAATGACATACCTGCAAATCAGTGTGACTTCTGCTGTTTGAGAGGCGTGGCTTCACCTTGGCAAGTGCATCTTCAGAGCAAAGTCTGTTCATTTTCTTCTTCTTTTGCTCGACATATTTAGTATGGATTAAAATATTAAGAAAGAAACCACGCGACGTACAACTACGACAGCCGCTGATACTGCGCGCACTAAATTCCCCGCAGCCCTGATTGGCCGAGCAATGCAACATGATCCTCTGCAGCAAGCGATGGCCAAGCGGGGCGTGTCATCACGACTTTACACAAGTGTGTCTTCACCTCCGCGGCAGAGGCTCCGCCGAACCCCTGAGACCGACTCAGCGAACCCCTGGGGTTCGATCGAACCCAGGTTAAGAACCACTGGTTTATAGTATTTAAGTGCCTTGATCAGTTGAATACAACCATTTTTGTGGCTGCAGAGGAAAAGCATGTTAAACCAATACTCAAACGAAAAATGTGTGCCAGTTTCTATGGTCTTCATTAAGGCTGTGGGCCTATTTGGTTGTATTTTTGACTGCAGAAGGAGGGACTAAATCAAGGTGGGGTTCATGCCATCAGTCTGCTCCCATAGATTCAGAAAAAAGAGGCTGAAACTAACAAAGACGGCCAACAGCGGCCCACAAGCAGGGAGATTTCTGCTCATATTTTATACATGTGAGACAACAGAAACATTACAAAATCTGCTCCGATATTGATCTTCCACCGGCCGCCAATACCTTCATCACTCTCAAAACAGACAGGCGCGCATGCTTGACCTGCTGTTGAATCTTCTCTAAGCTTGCAGAGCTGCAAGAGAGGTTTCATTTTACATTAAGATTTTCTAATTGCTTCTTAGAGTGAAAAAAGAGATAATAAGCCTAAGACAGAAAGAAGAAATAAAAAAAGAGCACTCAGTCAAACTCTGGGTGGAAAAGTAGCATTAGCAGCACCTATTGCTTTAATGTTCCTTTAAAACGTTTATTCAAATGACAAAAGCCGTTTCGTGTTCACTGAAAACACCAGAAGTTAGTAGTCTATATGAAAAATAATGTAATATCAAAAAGACAAAAAGAAACAGTTTTGTAATGGTAGCATATTTATGGTGACGACAGCGTCTGGTTGTTGGTGCAGGAGAAGAACTACAACACAAACTGTGCAGAGTTTTTGACAAGTGCAGGCAATGTTTAAACCACAAGAGGCAGGAATCTATGGAGAAGTCAAACCGCGGCTCTTAAACCTAAGAACACTCTGGTCATTTTACCTCAAGTTACCACCTGAATGTTTGAACTTTAGACATAATTTGGTGTTCCAACCATGAATCTATCCTAAAAATGCACAAGAGGTGGGTTTGACATGAACAAAGCAGGTTCACATTATTCTCAGGAATGCTTTTTGTATGACATATATAATCAGAGCCCAGTTCATTATAGGAACAGCTGATGTCCTTATTTTGCTTTCCCTGACTTCTTGTGTCTCTCCCTCTTCTTTTCTGCTTCCATAGTTCAGGAAGGTGAACTCTGTCAGCTTTCTGATCCTGGCTCAACATCCTCCCTTCTTGTCAATAAACAATGGTCTGCAGTGTTTAGTTCTGGCCTGCTTGTAAACAGTTAAACTGCAATAGTTTTTGCAATATGAAACATTACTTCAGTGCAGGCTAGTCTGAGTGTCACCGGCGTTGCATGTTAAAGTAAAAAGAGCTGCATTGTTCGATAGGGTTACACTGCTGCGTGACTGACACATGTCCACAGTTAACATCAGAGGTTCTAAACTTGGGGTTTCTTAGACGGTTGGTGGACGGAGTTTGGACATCAGGGTGGGGATGATGGTGGGATTGTGAACTTGGATGTAGTAGAGGGCGCTTCCTCCAGCCACGAGCAGCAAGCTCCACTTGAAGAGGCGGCCTGCTGTCGAGCTCTGCCGAGGCCCCAGCTGTGGGAGCACACAAACAGTTATTGTCTGAATTTACTCGTCAAACGGCATGAAAGTCAAATTGATTTGGGTGTTTTGATGATCCATTGGAAGTATTCTTTCTTTAAAGATGGCATGATAATACAAATTCAACAATATTTAGATGTAAAAATCAGGCTGAAGGGGTAATTTATTGTGGATTTTTCCCGAAACATGATCAAATTAAACATACAGGTTCAGAGATGTAGGTCAGAATCCTCCCAGAAGCTCAAGGTTGGCCAGTTTGATCCATTCTGAAATCACTTTCAATGTATGTTTGGGATTATTCAACTCTTGGATCGCGCAAATGTGTCCAAGTTTCTAACCATTTGTACTAAATGATCCTCTCAGATGGCAGGAAGTTAGTTAAAATGAACAGGAACGGCCCATGAACCACATTGGACCAACACTCAAGGTTCACTCTACACAACATTAGGCCTCTAGAATAGCCCCAACTTTAACCCCACATAAAATATGTTGATTATGCTTAAGTTTTATCTATGCCAGGAAACTACATGCCTGAAATCAGCTCTTCAAATTGTGCCAAGGTTACAGATCTACCAGAAACTTGTTGTTGACTGTTAGAAATATAAGATTTCAGTTATATTTTACTTTGCATGTATATTTTGAGGACTTTGAGAAATCCCTTCATTTATGGGGTGACTGTTGTGGCTCTATGGGTAGAGTAGTTTTCTTGTGATCTGAAGGTTGTAGGTTCAATTCCAGCTTTTTACTGCCACATGTTGATATGCCCCTGGGCAAGGCACTTAACCCCAAACTGCATATCGCTGAATAAATGTGACTCTAGTGTGAAATGCTTTGAGTGATCAAAATGCTATACAAGTGCAGTCCATATGCCATTTAATTATTTTGAAAATTAATGAGGTTCTGCGTTTTATTCTAATGTAAAAAAAAAATGAAGCAGTTAAAAAAATATTAGTGCAGATGATGACTGTATGTAAACTTCTGACCAGGAGTGTACAAAGCACTCATTTCAGACCTGTCGGGTTCTCAGGGGCTGGTACAGGCGGTCCAGCTGGGTGAAGATCGCCCTGCGGGCCCCGTCCCATTTTCCCGGTCCCATCAGTCGGTACTGGTAAGCAGTGATGGGTCCCCAGAAAACCCGCATAAACAGGGGGAAGTCGGTGAGGAGCAGCCAGAGGAGACTTGGGCGCACTCCGATGTCCTTCGCTAAGTCGTCCATGTACTCGAGAAAGTCCACCTGCAGTGGCGTCAGCCTCGACACAACGTAGCTGCAGGAGAAAAACATGTGAGCTTAAAAACGATTTCAACAGAACTAAAAGCCTTGCTTTCAGGCTTGTAATGTTAAGAACCTTTCATCTAGGTCATAATGAATGTCGCTCGTACTTTTTCTCAATGTTTTTGGTGTCCTTCTCAACAGCCTTGATCATGGTTTGATTTGAGGGAAGCTTCTTATGTCCTGAAGGGCCAAAGACAGAAAGCAGACATTTAACAACCAGACCTTTACGTCTGTGCCGAGGTTGGGACAAGTAAGTAGTATTTGCACCATTTCAAGAAGGCCTCTGTTGAAGTGAAGCCTCACCTTTGAAGACACGAGTGACAAAGCGGGCCTGCATCTCAGCCTGTGGCATGATGGATCCGTCAGAATGGATAAATCCCACAATAGCCAGAGTAGGCTGCTCAAGGACTGGGGGGAAAACATGTTTGTAGAGGCCCACACGGTGCCCCGACTTGTACATGACGTGCTTCGGCAAGTAGGGGAAATCATAGTTGTACCCCGTGGCGAACACAATCAAATCCACCTGTGAGAGGAAATACGTTGGTTAGAAGGTTGTTGTTTTTTCCCCCCCTCAAAGAAACAAAAGGTTGGGACACATCTCGTTTTCCTCTAACATTTTCCGCAGCGCTGCCATCATCAAAGACCACGGTGGAGCCACGGATCTCTTTCAAGTTTGGCTTGACGAGGACTGACCCGGACAAAATCTTGAAGGGAAGGTCATCGTTGATCACTGGAATCTGGCTGAAGAGTCTTAGGAAAAAGAAGAGGAGATAATGATTTAACAGTAGACTGCAAACATGATGAAATCCTCTGAAAATCAAGTAGAGATAGTTTATTTTCTGAACTGCAATCAGGTAATCCTGGAGCAATCATGGTGATTATTGTCTTGGAAAAATGTTCTTGGCGTGTTTTTGTCTTTTCATTTTGAAATGGTGGAAATAGAATCATTGTTTGTGTAACATTGTGGGGTGTGGTGAAGCACACTGCCCTCTAGTGTTTGGTACTTCAGGATCTTTGCAGCACATCTTTAGCCCTTCTCTCTCCTGCCACACCCTGACTGATTACTGTTAGTAAAAAATGTTTTAATCTCAATGGAATTGTTGTCCATAAATTTGGATACTTTTTCTTAACATTTCTTTTCTTTTTCTTTTTTTTTTACCCCAGATTGAATAAACAGAGTTATGTTAAAAGTTGTTGTGCAAGATTATGACACTGGAGTCACAGATGAATTCATTTTCTAGGCTTTTTACCCATCTTATCCAGCCCGGTTTTAGTGGAGTGCAAAGAGATTTAAAATCAATTTCACAGGTGTCAAACTCCAGTCCTCCAAGACTCTCTGCTTTAACACAGATGAACCCAATAGTCATTAGTAGAATATTCGTAGAACATTAGCAAAACAAGGGTTTGATGCCCTCGTAGTCTAAAGATTCCTTTCTAACTTAATACTAAGCAGTCGTGTTTCTTGCTCCCACAAAAGATTTGATCAAATCCAGAACAGATTATAGAACAGCTCTTGCTCCGACAGTCTAACACAGTTGGGAAAACACGTGTTGGAGCTTTACCCCTAGATAACTCGAGCTTAACCCCTGGTAGGTGGTGCATGTCAAAGCAACAAAGTATGCATGCCTATTTCCCACAGTGAGGTTAATATTTTCCTGTTGGCCCACTGACTCTACTGACAGCAGGAGACACTTGTGTTGTCAGATACAGTCTGGCTCAGACTGGCTGGCTCAGATGCCGCTGAGTTAACCCTCAGCGGCACCTTGAGCAACATATTGCAATCTAGTGGATGCTTAGGCACCTATCTATCCAAGGTCTTGTTTTGACAGTTCAAGCTGCTCTCCTGCTAGATTGGACATAATGGTTTGTTGTTCTATAGCTGGAATCAGAAAACTTTGATGACGATTGGAGTAGCTTTTAGACCATGCTCCCCAACAGAGTGACGACACTCCATAAAGGGTGATCAGTGAGGAGATGCTGCAATTTGATTGACAAATACCAATTTAGTTTTGCTGAGGAAAATAATTATCTGCTCAGAAAACAACGATTGACCCCCCTCTTCATAGCATTGAAGTACCGTACCTGTGTTTGGGTTTGAGGCCGTACACCGCGTGATCGTACATGGCGTTGAGCTTCTTCTCCCCCAGCCAGTTGAGAAAACTCATGGGCAGCAGCTTGAACATGACATGGACAAAGCGCGTGTTGAACCTGTCAACCGGCAAGCCGTTGTCGGAAACCTGACGGATGACCCAGGCACCGCTGCGAGTGCTCAGGTACACCTGCGGGAAAAGATTCAAGGACAACAAGTAAATGAAGCCATCGCTGAAAGTGTGCAGTGCATTTTACAGGGAGAGCAAGACTTTCAATGTGGCAACAGCTGTAAAAAAAACAGAAAGTCTTCTCGACCTGCTCTGCTACTCTGCTGCCCTCCACGGCGATGTCTCCTCCTGAGTTGCCGATGCCGATGACCACCACTCTCTTCCCGTGCATGTCCTCAGGTCCCTTGTAGTCCCAGCTGTGGAGGTATTTTCCTTCAAACGTCTCAATTCCTGGAACATATTGGAAAAATATTTGAGCGTGTGGAATGCAAATAACGAGGATGATTAGCATTAAAACAGCAACTTATGAAATTATTTGTACATTTTTCCAATGTTACAAGTGAAAAATCTGCCAAAGGAAAGTGTACTTCATTTTTAAAATCAATATCAAGGACCTGTTCACTTAAAACAAGCTTGTAAGTTAGTTTGGATTCAAGTGTACTATAAGATAACTTCACTAGAAGCTAGACAAAAAAAACAAAGAATACTTGATAATACTTGTGTTTTTGTAGCGTAATATCAAACAGTTCAAGAATGAATACTTGCACAAGGCTCTGTGTTTTCCACCATGTTTTACCTGGAAAGTCTTTAAGAGGCAGGTTGGGGTAGTTGAAATGACCGGAGCAGCAGATGACTGCATCAAAGATGTGCCTCTCCTCCAGTCCATCTTTATTCTCTATCACCACCTCCCACTGGCCGGTGCGAGAAAAGTCCGGTCTCTGCGTGACTTTCTTCACCGAGGTCTGAGTTATAGACAAAGAGCAAGGAAAAGGTCAACAAAGCTCTCTGAACAGCTCCAGAATGATTTAATGAGGTCTTCTTCCTGTGCATTTACCTGGAAACGAATGTGCTGCAGTATTTTAAAGTGCTCTGCGTACATCCTGAAGTACTTCAGGATCTTAGAGTGGTGCATGTAGTTTGGGTAATCAGCTGGGATGGGGAAGTCGCTGTAGCACATCATCTCCTTCCAGATGTTGATGGTTAGGGAGCGATATATGCTGGCCCTGTTCGGCTCGGAGACTTCCTGGGAAGACGGAGAATTGAAAGTGACTCAGTCACTGCTTTCCTCAGGGAAATCTGCAGGATTAAAACGATCTCCACAGCAGCAGCCAGCAGATTCTTGCCTTGAACTTCCAGAGTCCTCCTATGTCGTCGCTGCTTTCGAAGCAGGTGGGCTCCAGGCCCTCATCCAGGCAAGCCTTGACGCTGGTGAGACCCGAGGGGCCCGCCCCGATCACTGCGACTCTCTGCACCATGATGGAGCTGCAACAGGACAGGAAGACAGAAAAGTGTATAAGTTACAGTGGATAAGATCAAATATTTTACTGAAAAATCTATGTCACGGTGTTCCACGCAATTAACTTTAAATTGTTGAATCAAATTAAAGTAATGATGTGTCACAAACTCACTTTAAAGAAGTCTTTAGAGCAGACTAGAATTACTATTTACCCCACAATTTTAGGGTTTTAGCATACAACCTACAGAAATATGCTTCAAAACCCATTACTGACCTGCCAGTCAAGGTGGTTGCTTAAAGCAGGAAAACATTTTATGTGTGGGTTATAATATGTTTTCATCCTTCGCCGTTTAAATCCTGAATCCAACCTTTTTTTTCCAAACTGCTACCATTTGTTTCTCTGCTGTGTAAAGGAACTTCTTGTTCTCTTTCCTATTAGAAGGATCTGTCTCCTTTTGAGTGTGCTTACACACTTCAACAAGTTTTGACTACATTCCCTTGGCAAGACGCAGCTTGAGGAGGAAGGTGGAAAAATGGCAGAGTCTCAGGTGATTTAGATGAGGTTTTCTCTAGCAATACTTTTCATATGACCACGAGATAAGAAAACATTTTTTGTGCTTTAAAAAAAAAAGTTACAATCAGCGCTTCTTGACTTCAATCCGGTTTAATTGTTCATTTTCGAAAAAATATTGTTCATGTTACTCCTATACAGGTAATGGTGCATTTAGCACCACTTGTAAACAGAAACAAAGGTAAAAAAAAAAAGTCTCTTTTTTTTTTTTTTTTAGCAAAAAACATCTTACAAAGTGGTTTCTAAATGTGACCATAGTTTTATGTGATGATGAAATCAGAGCAAAGCACCAAACTGTTGCTCAGCTGAATTCACAAAAAAATCATTACAGTGCAAGCACTTAAAGATAAGTTTGAGTTTTGATAAACACGGCCAACATTTGAGGGGAGGCAGCCTTTTGTGGCTTCCAGATAAAACCCTCAGTAATGCTCTGCTCTTGATTGCAGCCAGAGCCATAAAACAAGTTCCTAGAAGCAGAACAAAGGTTTTGCTTTAAATCACATAAACCCAATGACCCCGCAAATTGTTATATCACATCTGTGCAGTTCCTGTTAAGACCCGTTATCTTTCCCCGTTGGAACTTTTTGCCTTGTGCAACTTTTGTCTCTTTTTTTTATTGAAAAGTTTGGTTAATCCTTACTTTTTTTTGCACAGAGAAACTTTGATTGTATTGTTTTTTTTAACAAACAGAAATATGTCAAAGACAATATATATATATATATACATACATATATACAGTATATGTACAAAATAAAAACTATTTTCAAAAACCTTCTGCACAATGTTCTGATGTTCCATTTGTTGAAATAAAATAACAGCGTGCGTTTTCTTCTCATTCAAATTTTTTTTCAAGAAAACGTAAAAGCTGGTAGATATTTTAACCTTTTAATACACCAATTGGAATGTTCTATGTAAATGCATAATAACAACACAATCCATGCAAAAAAATAATAACAGTGCAAAACCATGGCGAGATTTGTAATAACCTCGCTATTTTCTTCACGACTTTAAAGAGCAGGCATGTTAAAGATGAAAGGATTTAATTGTGAAAAATAACGTAACAGCTGTAAAAAAAATAATAATAAAAAGCTTTCTTGCAGTAGCTTAATTGTCTTACCTTGTGTGCTTCTTGGCCTGTCTCTGGAAAAGGGACGAATCTCATCAGAGCGCCGACTTTTATACAGACCGCTGCTGAGTTTTTTTTTTTTTTCTCTCCAGGCAACAAAGACACCCGACTGTATCTGTATACAGTCTGTGGATGAGAGGATCGTGTACTTTTTCTTTTATTAATCAGAGAAATACACCATCAATTAATTTATGGAAGTATTTTTTCTTTATTTTAGAGCTTTATCAGTAGTGCCGTAGTACAGACTACTGTAACTGTACTCTTAAGTTTGGGTCATGTGGCTTTAAAGGGGCGGTCCAAAACTTTGAGGACCTGATCCGCCGATGCCGGGAAAACCGTGAGCTGTTAGACAACCGAGGAAGAAAAAACATGTCAAGAGTCGTTACAAATATGGGCAGCACGGTTTGGTCAAGATGTGCTTTTTATTTTTTATTTTTATAATAATAATAAAAAAGTACATGGTGATATTAATTATCACTAATGTCTGGTGTGCGCTCGCTCGGACGCGCGCGTGTTACTCTAACCTGTTTGAGAGAGCTGCTGCGCGTGCACACCGCCGTCTAGATGCGCGCGCCGTTTGACAAACTGCGGTTACAAACAAGACGGCGTGGATAGGAGTGAACTCGTTGTACACGACAGAGCGTGAAACAAATCTAAAAACACGAAGTTTAAAAAAATAAAAATAATTCTGCAGTTCGTGGAGCTCGTCTGTGCAGCTGCATCCTCTGTCCTCAGTCCGTCTACTGACGTCTGTTCAGCAGGTCACAGTTCTTCCTCAATCACTCTGTCCTTCATCACGCTGACTAAAAGTCAAGGTCACAGCTGACTGGGTTGCATTGCTATAGTTCCCAAATCATTTTATGTGAACCCGATTGCACTTGGTAAGTCTGCAGTAGATGGAATCAATAAATTGGTTAATGTGTACAAACTTTCCCAACTTATGAGTGTCAACTCTTCAGTAAACTATTGTTTACTCAGAGATTGCCTCTGACTGCCTTTCAGCGTCTGTGCTCAGACAGGACAGTTCTCTTGACGAAACGGAGACTATGGGTCATGTCCTGTGAAAGGACGGTAAGTTGGGTTACCGTTGAATGACGTTCAGACCTCACATCAACACTTTAAACATCTCAGTCTGTTGAAGCATCTAGAAGATGCGTTCCCCCCTCCGTTCAGCATTTTTAAAGACGAAGATCTGAAAAGTGTATTTGTATTCCATCCCTGCAAGTATGTCCTTCCTTCAGGAATGGGAAAAAATACAACAGAATAAACCTAGTAAGACAGGTTTATAGTAACTTTGGAGGAGCTGCAGAGATCCGCAGCTCGAACGGGGAAATGTGTTGACAGAATTATTGTTATTTGTACACTCCACAAATCTGGCAAATAGAAAACTTGTGTTGAAAGAAAGACACATTAAGTCCTGATCATAGTTTGTCTGTAGGCACCAACAGGAAAGAAGGTGATCTGCCTAAAATGTTTGCCTACATTGACAATATAATGTGTTATAGAAAAGAAGCAAAGCACATCACTGTGAACGTCACTTGATGCATCTCCATGGTGAAGCAGGGTGGTGGCAGCATCATGCTGTGAGGAGGACAGAAAAGCTGATTAATGGAAGATGAATGGAGCTACACATGACAATATTGTGAGAAAATTTGTGCTAGAGGCTGCAGTAGCCTTGAGATTGTGATGGAGATTCACCTTCCATCAGGACATCAATTCAGTCAGTTGCAGTGCGAAGGTTTGGATCAAATTATTACTTTTGCAAGTCACTGTTTTCTCTCTTATGGTTGAGTAAAAGTTATCAAAATGACCTGAGGTTTGGATGTTATCCCCTAATGTCCTCTATGTTTTGCACATTTTAGCTTCTTCCTCGACGCTCCACCGGTTACAAATCCTTTTTGGTTTAATGGAAAAGCACAATCTAGTAGCTCCGGGGGGGGGGGGGGGGGGGGGGGGGGGGGGGGGTCAAAGTTCAGAACCCTGACTTTGGTGCATCCAAACTTATTTGGAACTTGGCTGATTTTAGAAAATAATAAAAAAAAGGTTTAAAAATCACTTCCCAGCTAACAAGAATTTATTACCAAATCTGTAGAAGGAGTAGAGTAAGAATGGTTTGAGGATGTTGGAAGACCTATATACTGTATGTGTCATGTGTGATAATGCCACATGCGGGGGAAAAAAGCGTCAAGGTAACGTGGACAGAGCAGGCCAGACTTTGTCCAGGCTGATGGAAAATTCCACCCGTCTCTGGCACCTAAATGAGTTAAGTGCATCAACATTCTTCGTGAATAAAGTAGTTTAGATTACTCTTAATGGGACGACTAATGAGTAAATGCACTGGCTCATATTTATGCTGGATTAATAAAAGAGAAAACATCACAGCAGAACAAAAACACGATATCCTAACTTAAAAATTAAACTTCTGAAAAAAGAAAGAAAGAAAAAAAATCTGCTGCTAATGTTACTCATTAATGAAAGAAACCATACGAGTGTGCTCTTTGTACCAGACTGCAGGCGGCTGCAAAAGTTCCAGAGGATAAAGGTTCTGGGTAGCTTTGATCGAAACCCCCCCTTTGTGTTGAGCTGGAGGGAAAAAAAAGAAAAAAAAAAACCTTCTCAGCAAGTGAAAGTGCATGGAAAAATTTCACAGGTCCCAGAGGCCATGGAGTGATTTCAAAAGCTCATAGTTTCGACTCTTAAAGCGACATTCACATTTACAGCAGCTTCAAGTCTTTGGAATTCCCACGATGAGAAGAATACACTGCGAGATGTCAGCACCAGGGGGCGCACTATGATGCCGTTTGAGTTCCTCCAGATTCATATTTTCACTTCACTTTTAAATCTGAAGGAAAAGAAAACAACAAAAGCTCTTTTTGGACAATAGCTGGATTAAAAGGTGTTTTTCACAACTTCTCATGTTGGTCTGGTCTGAACCGGTGTAAAATGATTAGCTCAAATACATAAACACGACGTCCTGTAAAGAGATGTACCTGTTTCTCTCCTGTGATTAAAAATAACCCACAGGTGGAATCTGTGTCGCGTGGTTTTGGATGAAGATTCAAAATAAAAATTACTTACTTGGTAAAGTGAAAATTGACCAGAATCTTATATGCAGCCAACAACAAAAACAATATATAAGTTCCCATTTTAACAAAATGGGAACTTATATTGTTTTTAGATGCCTGTGTATGATCTGTGTACAGATGTTTTTTTCTCACCAACTTGACAACAAATCATTTGTTTTGAAGTCATTGATACATTTACCTTATTTGTCTCCAAAACTGCTGTACTACAACCCCTAAAAGTCCCTTTTGACAAATAAAGCTAGTCAAAAATTGATGAGAGCAGCACATATTGCAAAAATATTGTGTCTACCTGCAATGAAGACGATGTTGAAGGTAGTGAAAAGCATTCTGGGAGTGTGGAAAGACTCTTGAAAATACTTAGGAGAAAAATTCGGACCTTTTCCAGAATCTTCCTCCTAGGGAAGATTCACAGTGTTTGACCATGCTCCCATCGTCAAACACCACAGGAGAGCCACAAATTCCCTTTACATTCGGTTTGATGATAATGGATCCTGAAAGAATCTTTAGAGGCAGATCGTCATTGATCACTGGTATCTGACTGAAGAGCCTGTGGAGGCAGGAAAGAGAGAGGAACACAGGATTTAGGAGAGATGATGAGATAATGATCGATCAAAGGGAAGATGCACATCACCAAAGTGACTAACCAGTAAAGAGATCCAGAAATCTAATTAATCTTGCCTTGAACATTTCTACACGTTTTCCATAAACATCAGTGAGTTTGATGGGATTTTATTCAAAAGACTAGGGATCTTCAACTTCAGTCCTTCAGGGTTGATGTCTTGCAACTTTAAGATGTTTCTCAGTTGCAGGACGCCGGCTTTTGATGACTAGATTTTAAGACCTAGACCATCAAAAACTTGATCTTTCTTTGTGGTTGTAGCATGACAAAACATAATAGACTTCCAAATGCTTTTGCTCGGCATTGTGTATTTTCAGGAGAGAACCCACCTGTGTTTGGGCTTGAGGGCGAATGTTGTGTGGCCGTACACGGCGTTGAGTTTCTTCTCTTCAAACCAGGTGAAGAAGATGATGGGCAGCAGCTGGAACAGGATGTGGATGAACCTTGTGTTGTACATCATGTCCACCGGACAGCCAATATCTGAAACCTGATGGATCACAACAGGCGCCGCGACGGGTGCTCATATACACCTGGGCAGCAGAACATATACTAATTAACATTCCTTCAAGTAACAGAAATATGTTAACTCAAAAAAGACAAAACAAAGAGAACAAGAACCTGCTCTGCTACTCTGCTGCCCTCCACGGCGATGTCTCCTCCTGAGTTGCCGATGCCGATGACCACCACTCTCTTCCCGTGCATGTCCTCAGGTCCCTTCTAGTCCCAGCTGTGGAGGTATTTTCCTTCAAACGTCTCTATTCCTGCAACAAGTATTAAGGGCTACAATCGCTTCTTGGGTTTTGGAAAATCCGTCATGATCGTTTTGCTATGAATTTTCCAACTATACGTGCAAACTAAACAACACAAGACCAAGACATACCTGGAAAGTCTTTAAGTAGCAGGTTAGGGTAGGTGTAATGACCGGAGCAGCACATGACTGCATCAAAGATGTGCCTCTCCTCCAGTCCATCTTTGGTCTCTCACCACCTCCCACTGACCGGTGCGAGAAAAGTCTGGTCTTTGTGTGACTTTCTTTACTGAGGTCTGAAAAAGCAAAATACCCAGAAGTTATCAAAACAGGCTTGGCAGCACAGATTTTGACCAATAAAGGTTTCTTAAGAATTGGGTTGTTTTATGTTACCTGGAAACTAATGTATTGCAGTATTTTAAAGTGCTCTGCGTACATCCTGAAGTATTTCAAGATCTTAGAGTTTGGGTAATCAGCAGGGATGGGGAAGTCACTGTAGCACATTATCTCCTTGGAAATATTGATGGTGAGAGAGCGGTAGATGCTGGCCCTGCTTGGCTCAGGCACTTCCTGCACAAAAAAAAAAAACACTGTGCAGGAAAAGAGACTAGGAAGAAGAAAACCACTGTTAAAAAAGAGGGCTGCTTTTCTTCTGCAGGAGCATCCCAGGTCCAGAAGGGAATCTGGATGGATCTAATTACATGGCAAAACTAAGAGGCTTCCACATAATAAATTTATAAAAATACCAACCTAAAAGGTCTGGATCAGGTCTGGAACAAAATCTCAAGAAACACTTTACCATTGTCCACCTTTTTGTATTGGTCCGGAAAATCAAACCCCAATAAAGTACAATGAAGTTCATAGTCATAATGTGAAAAATGTGTAAAACATCCGGGAATGTGAATGCTTTCTCGAGGTTGTACTTGCTGACTAAACATAGGGAAATTCAACTAAAGATGGCGTCTTGCCTTGAACATCCAGAGTCCTCCTATGTCATTGCTGCTTTTGAAGCAGGTGGGCTCCAGGCCCTCATCCAGGCAAGCCTTGACGCTGGTGAGACCCGAGGGGCCCGCCCCGATCAATGCGACTCTGCACCATGAAGGAGCTGCAACAGGACAGAAAATAAACTCAATTTTAGCAACCATATGTGCAGTTTTAGTTGAGCAATTCCATTGTTAAAGTTTTCATTTCCTTTTCCTCTTCCCCATTTCTCAATGTGTTTATAGCAACTTTGCTGAAACCTTTTTCCCCCAACTTTCCTCCCCTTGTGTCAACTAGTGTCCTTACTTTACATAAGTCAACTTTCTGTAAATGCTTTATTGACATTTTAAACCAAAAGCACACCTTTGCAGTATTTCACTATCTGCCTACTTGCACCCAAAGTAATTAATAGTTCAGCTGCTGTCTGCATCATATTCTTATCAGCTTTTGCTTTTATGTTCCGTCATAAAATCTTCTCGGTTCTTAGAAGTACAAATCAGGGCAAAGGCAATCTTACAATTCATTGAAAGCATTGGATTGTTGTCTTTATTTTTGATTAGATCATTTCAAAGAGTGAACACTAATCAAACGGCCCATGCAAACTCCTTGAGCCCTTTAGTTTCATCTTATTAAACCACACATGGACTGTAATGGTGTTGGATAAATTGTATTTTTAGTAATTATCAAATATTCGTTGTATCATGTAGCTTTGTAGTAACATTTAGATAATGTTTAATTATATGCTTTTTCTCTTTTTCCTCTATTCTAAGTAATGTCTCTGTGTGTTGAATAATTATGATTCCTTCCTGTGACTTCCTTGAGATGCCATCAGCAAAGCCTGGGAGATAGCGGAGACAACTCTTCTAGCAGAGTTTATTGCCCAGCAATAAACTCTGCTCTCCTGTGTGATATACAACTTGTTTTACTCAACGCCGGCCGTGTCTGGTACTCGACTGGAGCAAGAAGGATTTAGATTGTAGATAACATGTGTCTAAATAGTAAAAGTCATTAGCGCTGCAACTATGTGATAAATTGTTTTTGCCCCTCCCTTTGAGAAGTTGCAAGCGCCCAATGTACGAGGGTTTCTGAAGAGTAATAAAAAGAGAGGAGCGGAAAGATGTGTTTCAGAGCGGTAGGAGATTTGTAACTGAAAGCACATCTCTGTCCGTTCTCCTCGCGAGTGCAAAAAGAATTTAACTCTCTTGTCTTTCCTGTGTTTTGTTTAATAGGTATTTAGACCTGACAAATGGTTTACCTATAAAATGGACAGAGATCTAGTGTGCCTTTTCTTACCGTGATGATCCTTGTGTGCCGCTGTTCTGACCAGTTTGGAGGAGCATCACCTGAAGTGCAGTCTTTTATACACAAAGGAACCATCGCAGAGCCTCATTGGGGTTTTTTTCTGACCCAATTGCCCAAAAAGGCTTTTATTGGCGTGAGCAATGTTTACCCAAATCAGTGAGGTTTTTCTTCGACTAAAGTCCAGATTGCGTTCCAATCAAGTGGTGGGAGACGGCTGGCGGGTGAACGAGTGGCATTCACTGCACACGCCATCTGCATGATTGTATTATGATTTTTTATTTTTTTTATGCACAATGTCCAGCTTCAATCTACTGAAATATTGAAAGCATTTTCTACAGTATATTGAGGGGCCTTCTCGTTTGTTGTGACTTACATTCCCTTGAAGACTAGTGCATTCAGATGATTTAGTTTAACTTTTATTTCATTTCATTCACGTGAATTAGAAGGAAATTGATACGTTTTTTTTTTTTTCAAATGAAAATTTGAAGAGTTTGCTGTGTGTTTGCATTAAGACTCTCCACTTCTAAAATGTGCCGTTGTTCTTCAAATCTATAGTTTGAACATCTTGAATCTCTTCATTCAACATCTTGGTTTCTTTTCAACTTTTAGCTTAATTGAGTGACTTGTTGGTATTATCTTGATTCACGGATGAAAATATTTCACCACCAATTATGTAGCAGTAGTATTTATGAACTGCTCTCATGTAAAAAGTGTTTGACCCAACCTAACCATGATGAACTCCGTTATTAAAGCTGGTGTTTAGTGCATAATTAAAAACATCTTGTCCTGAAATGATACATGGAATGAACATCGCTGATCATGCTCATTTGGGTAAACCAAAATCTTTATGAGCTGAAAAATAAAGTCGATTTTTCCAATCATTCGTCACACACATGCATCAGAAATGACGGTAGGCGGTTTCAATTGCGTCCCCCATTTAATTAAAAATCTTTAACATATTTAACAGCAGAAGCAAATGTACTGACACGACACAATGCAATCACACCAACATATATCTGAGCACTTCAAGATAAAGCTTCAATACAGTATATTGGTTTTCAGTAAGCAAAACCGAAAACAGCTGATGAGTGCAAAATCTATCCACCACTCACATATTAACAGTGTAGCAACTTATTTTACTTTGCTTCTCTTAGGTTAAAGTCATATTCATATTCTTCACAGTAGGACAACCATAAAACAAATTTGGTCATAAATGTGCTATTCAGCATATTGTGATTTGCAACAGCAAAGGACGCTGAAATCTGGAAAGTCGCCACGTACTGGGAAGACTGTTGGTCCGTTGCTGCAGAAAGAGGGCACAGTCTGACACGCGTCAACCAAACAGTCGCCGATGGAAAAGTTTGTCGAATGGAGCGTCTGGATCTGCTCAAGCCAGGAAGAAGCCACTACGGCTAACCAGAGCTTCACACACCTCAAACCAGGGTCCTCAGCCTCCGTGACCCCATGTTGCTATTAAACACACATATTTGTTGAGTCATCTCCACCGATGACGTCACTACAACGCATTGACGATTTGCAGAAGTGCTCTTTTTTTATGTAAATATTAAGTGCAATCATATGATGATAAAAAAATTAACTCCTAACCATGCACACTCAAACACACGCTGTGAAATAATAGCTTAAGTCTAAAGGAAGACTCATCATGTTTAGACACCTGGATGTCAGTCTGGCCCATTTGCAGGTTATTGCCTTTAGAGATCTTAGAAAGAAATGATGAGGGATTTTAAAACAAAGATCAGCAGCACATTCACAAGAAAGGCAACTTTTGCTAGTTTGCAGAAGAGAAATAAGATTTAGTTCGGTTTTTGTCACAGTCATGAAAATGTGTTTGACACTATATAGCATACATCAGCTCCAGCGAAGCTGGAAAATGTTCTTGGTTAGGCTAATTCTATTTGGCATGCTGCACAGACAGGCAGATATGTTTAAGTTTTTATTACTCTACGTGGTAAAGAAAGTTACAAAACTGTACACCACCTGCTGACCTCTATGAACTTTCAGGCCATATACCGGATCATTAGAGCACAAAACTAAGTTCTTGACACCTTTCAAGGATTGTTTTCGCAGTGTGAACCGGGAGCACAGGCTTGACACACCTGCAGTAGAGGAAGTAGTTCATTTTCTGCTAGTTTTCGTATGAAAAAAGGAAAGTAGCACATCTTCACTGAAACCTCAGCCTTTGTCTGACTTTTGTTGTTTTTGTCACTAAAGCATCTATTTGTTCTGTTGATTTGATTGTTTGACATTGAGGAGAAAATGAACCGTACTCCATGCATCACACATGTAAACTTTTATATAATAATAATAATAATAATAAAACAGCACATCTATGATTTTTGTCTTTAGTTTCTCTACAGCTAAAGATGTTCTGTAATTATTGATCAGTGAATATGTTGGTATTGAGGAGGTAGCCATGACGATGCAACATGTCCTTTACAGTGTAGAAAGCCTGAAACTGTTCTCTGTGCAGAGTGGAAAGGTAGCAGCGTTAGCTGATTATCTAAACAAACAATATGCTTAGACAGTCTCTCAGAAATTTTGACTTTACGGTTAACAATTCTCTCTTTTTTTTTCGATTATTTTTGCAAATGTTTCATTTAAGAGTCCTTAAAAACAACAGTTTAGCTTTTATCTAATTGCATATTCTTCAGAGATTTTCTTTAAATGTTGGAAATTCAGATGAGAATTTGTCCCTCATTAATCATAAATTATTAAAAACAGTACTTAAAAAGGAAATAATCTAGTGAAATAAAAAACTGACACCCAAAGCAGGGAGGCGCTGTGACGGATGACTGATTTTAAGTGCTAGAGTATATCAAGTAGAAGATTTGAAAACTTATACATGTTCCCGCTGATATTTATATGGCTTAGTGAACCAGAACTTTATGATTGCTGCTGCTGGGTGAAGCAAAATCCACAGATGCAAGCAAACATGGCCAAAAGGATCAAGTGTAAACACTCAACATTTGACTCCCAAATCCTTAAAATATCCCCTCAGTGGTCAGATCTGATCTGGTAGAGCAGGGAAACCAGGTCGATGCAATTCAACAGAACAGATTATCAGTCAGAAAAAGTGTAAACATGATGACAATATTGATTATAAGAAGCTAATTGGGTTTACTCTGAATGTGATGGGCTGAATATGAAATCTTAGACGTTAATGACTAGATCATCTATGTGCGCTGAGAATAAGGAGGAGGAGGACACCATATGGCTGATCTTATTACTGATGAACTCCTGGTAATGTATCACATGGTCCAGCCAACCCACATGTTTGAAACAACTTTACAAATCTTACTTTAACAACAGTGACTTATCCACAGTAGTAGAAAAACATCTAAACATGCATTAGTTTTATTTTTTAGTGCATCTTATGGATCGGAACTCAAAACTACTTCTTATGTTCGCTTGCCTCTGCATTAACTAATGGAAAATAACAACTATCTTGATCATGTGATTTTTTTTAAAGACATAAGCACAACTTGGTCCTAGAAATGTATTTAGTCACCGTGTGTATCCTGGTGAACAGGAAAGTTGAGTTAGCTAAAGTGCTAAGCAGAGTCTCCTCCAATTTGGTCTTTAATCCCTTGAAATAATCGGTATCAACATTGTGATTAACGCTGACGATGATCTGCAGAGATATTTGGATCCTGGCATTTATCTGGACCCAGAGGACCCGAGTGCCAAACTCCAAAGATCTGAACGTGACGGAGCGTCTGTGAGACCCGTCTTGATAATCTGAGCTGCTCATCCAAACAGAGGCCAGCTTCAGGACCCCTCAGAAGACTCAACCCATGTTTTGCTTGATTACAAACATATTAGCGACATAAAACAGACCTGCGCAGTGTTAGGTTTGTTTCATAATGTTGTTGATGTTTAGTAGATGCTTCCTACCTACAAACCCAAATGAAAGGTAAGAACCAGACTGAATGTCTGTAAAGTAGCAGAAAGCAGTACTTTGGGGAACTCTTCTCCTGAGTCTACCCCAATGAAAATAATTTTAGAGCAGAGAAATGAAAATAAAAAATGTGCAGAGGCCCTTAAAGCAAAACCATTTCGCACCCCCTCTCTTCCTCTCAGTCTCTAAATTTAAGCTAAATGCCCGAGCAGCCCCTGTAGAGTTTCAGGAGAGAGCCACAGTATCTCCACCAGTTTGTACTGGCAGTACCCCATCCAAAACCCAAACAGCACATCGGTAACATGGTGCCTGCCCAGCAGCACCCGGCTGAGCCCCACCAGGCCCACCCACAGCAAGACCAGGACCCTGAGCGGCGCAGCCAGCACCAGGTGGGCCAGCAGGAAGCGGCCGCACATGGCGGCTCGGGTGGCGTGGCCGGAGGGGAAGGAGTAGCGGTCCACGGAGAAGGTGGCAAACATGTCCATTTGGTTATGAGCCGGCCGGCGCCGACGCACCACCGCTTTGACCGCGCCGACCAGGATGAGGTCCAGCAGAAGGCCTGTGGGAGAGAAGAAGAAGAAGCAGACATGGAAGAACATCACAACGCTGCACCACAAACAGGAGGACTACCTCTACATTACTAACAATTATTTTAAGCCATCAATTATTCTGACAATTAGCTGGATAAAAAAGTGGCACAGCCTACAGATATGTTGTTTAACTCAATAAGCCTTTTTAATAGTGTTAGAGAAACATTAAAAGATGCAAAGAATCAAATACTTCAATTGCTTTTTGAAATAAGAAAATTAGCATTTCATTACCTAAACTCCATAGCATTCCTTTAGTAAATCTAAACCGGGTGAAGCTTAAACTTAAAGAGTTCTGTGTAGAACATATTTACAGACAAAGGTGTTTTTATCTTAGATGCAAAACATATAATTTTCTACAGTTTTGGCTTAATTACTGCGCTGAATATGTTGTTTTTTCATCCAGTGGCCATTTTTTGAGTCTGTATACTCAAGTTAACGATTAATAATTTACTAAATTAGTTCACAATTAATTGTTTCAGCCCTACTCCACATAGATTGCACGATAACAAGATTAGTGAAACCCATCAAACTCCAGTCATTCAGACATCATTGTCTTGGCGCCATCTGGTGGCGGTGTGAAGAAAGTGCCCGAGTCTCAGACATTTGCTCAAATCTGACAACACACAATTTTTCACTCCAAGTTTATTAATCAAGTTTCCAGACTCTGTAAATGCTTATTGACCCTCAGAAGAGACTGTAGTACCTCATCAGAAACATGCGACATGATTAAACCTCAGAGCGCCACCTCCTCAGTCCTCCTGGAATCAAGTTTCCCAACACAGACTTGACCTAAAACTAAAATTACATGTGCTACTAATAACATTGCCCAATGGCTTTACTCCAAGTGTCCTAATAAGTCCACACAGTGTGAGAGACTGGTGCAGCCTGCAACTCTCCATACATGCAACAATACCAGAAACACAGCCGGCTCTGTTGCAGCTCCAACTCAATGCACGACGATGTACAGGTTCAGTGAACATCGAGCTTAAAACGTTGAAGTAGAGAAGAAAATGGGAATAATGGTGGCTGCACATTTTAACATGGTTAGTTATCCCACCGAGAAGTGCTTATATGGGGGCCGCTTGGAAAATTAAGAAATATAACAGGTTAAATTAAAAAATACTATAATTTTTATATTGTAAAATGTAAAAAATATATAAATATTTAGAAGATGGTTAAAATCAACCTGTGCTGCACAAATGAAGAGTGTTGGGTCATAATGACCTTTATTTGGTGTTAAATCAGACCAAAATATGACAGGATCAGCAAATTAGCAAGTTAGTGTTGATTTAATCTAATGGTGTCAATCTGTTTATTCCAAGAGTTTATGGCTCACTAGACCGTTTTTAATGAATGGAGGAGCAAAGTTAGAGTACGGTATTCTTAAACCCATTCACTGTTTTTTATTTTTAAAGTTAATCTCACAAACATTAACAGGTTTCTCAAAGGTCAGTTTGCCTTTTCACAGTTTCATATTCCTGGAGCCCACTTCCACAAGGCAGTTTTGAACAAACCATGCATCATTTTGTGCCAACAAATGGGATGTTTTTGTACTTCATAACTTTAGATTTTCTACTCTGCAAGTAGAAGCCGGTAAATCGCGCTTAGTGAAATGCGAGTTGAAACTGCCAAATCGGTATTTGGAGCAAAAGCTATTTAGAAATGATGAGAAATAAAACGCGGTCAGATCAAAACTGTCGACGAAAACAAAGCGTGAACCTCTAAAATAATCTGACACCAACAATCACATCCTAGTCTGCTGGGTAAACCGAATGTGAACCGAGCTGACGTCTACTTCTCATGTTACCGAACGCAGACTGTAAATATTGTTCAATGTGACAACCGCTTAATGTGGCGACAGCGCATTTTAATGTTAGACCATGATGCTGCAGAAATGTTCCCAGTACGTAAAAGGGAATAAAACCATCAGCTCTGATTAGAGGAACTGTTAAGATGCGCCTGATGTTTGGGAGGATTTATGTCCGCCAGCAACAGAGTGCTAAAAAATTCATGCAACGTCGGGGCAACTCTGCCAAAATCTGCAGGGAAACCCCTCAGAAGAATAGATTCTAGAAAAATGCTAATGAAAACAAGTATTTCTCGTCACATCATAAGTGATGCATTCAAATGCTTGGCTACATTTGTTCTAAATTATTAGATTTTTCTCTTTTTAGAGGTCTAATGTGATCTAGATTTTCTACAAACTTTAAAAGCCATGGACAAAATGAAAGTTTTAGAATTTAGCAAAAACTCTTCAGTAAAAATAAAATTAATCTGTCCCTAATTTGACCTTTGTTTCTATTGCTCATGGTCTAATCAAAGTAAAGCTGCAAGAACATTTAGGGGGATGAGTATGGACAACAGCAGTATGTACAAGAGAGTATGAGTACTTTCATTTTAACTATCTTGATTTTATAACTCTATGAATGAACTAGATGAATACTACTTTCTGCAAATTCATTTTAACACCACTCAATAAACGTAGATTTTACTTGCTTTTCATCATTTCCATTCTTTCTAATATTTGTGGTTTTATTCTTTGTTTCATCAGGACCTATGCGGTTTAGAAATGTTATGCTTCCCGTGATCAGAATCTCATTTAAACCCAATTGTTTCCGGTGTACGTGTTGGATCTTCGCTTATATGAAGCACTGATTTATTTCCCCCTTATTTAAGTGTTTCACAAAGGTGAATAGCATCCCAACTCAAGATCTGAAGTAATGTAAATAAATAAATCTGGCAAATTTCTGTTTCTTTGGGATTAGAGAAACATTTGGTTGTTTTGTATTACCCTGTTGTTCACCATGAAATATTGCAGAATATTATGTCAGCGGTGACAATGACAGGTGATGCTTCCACATTTAAAGAAAAACATTATGATCACGACAGGCAGCATCAGTCACTTATAGCGAGGATTATGCGAGATGTGGAGGCAGAGCAAAGCAGGGTTATTATGCTTTCTACATGTGAGTCCAGTTGCTTTCTTCAACTGAGTCCAGTTATTGCGTTATTTACAATAATGAACCCATGACGGAGCGCATTTACCCATGAGCAGGTTGAGCATGACTTCCTGTCCTGCAGCACTGTCGCTCTTGTACATGGAGTAAGCAGCGCCTGCCAGCCACGGGATGCCATGTCCGGATACCTCGATCAGCTTCATCAAGGGGCGAGCGCTGCCCCACGACGAGTCCTCGCAGGCGCACACGCTGAGCCGCTTGGACAGCCAAAGGTCGATGGCGAGCAGGGAGCTGAGCGAGATGCCGATGAGGGACGGGTTGAGCCGTATGCCGTCTTCCTCAGGCGGCCCCTGACCGCTCGCCGAGCCCGTGGAGGAGCCGGAGCCTCGGCGACGCGAGGGGCTCTCCGAGGCCCGGAGGCGAGCGGTGGTGGGGTCGGAGCCCTGTCGCTGGAGGAGGTGCGGCGGGGAGGAGCGGTTCAGCGGCTTGGTCAGCGACACGAAGTCGAAGTTACTGCCGAGCACCGGGCTGCCATCCCTGCGACCGGCGTTCTTAGCCTTTGGAGAAGGCATTTCCTCTTCTATGCTTTAGTAACCCGTCCACTCAAGAAAAAATGATACGAAAACGATAAATGAAAAATGTCAGCCGCTTTCCGAAGGTTTTCGCTCCTTTAGCTCATCTGTTGATAATTCCTGTCACGTCCGGGTACCTGGAAGCGAACCGCCATATTTGTTGCTCTTTACGCAGAGGACCCTGGGAAATTGAGTCTTCTTTGTGTTTGTTGCATTGTTCTGGTTGGACCTTACGCTACGGAACCCCTTATGGGACATGGGAATTTTTATTTTCTTTTGCGTTACATTTTGCGAAGCAACGCAAAAGGTTCTCTCGCAATAATGTACTGATTAGTGAGACCCTGCATCCTCATATGAGGACATTACATTTTTGTAAACACAGATGTAAATAATAACATTGATTGAATGGTCTTATCGTCACACAGATAGGCCCAATGTCCTCGTCTGAGGACATTGGGTTTTGAGATAACCACTTATTGTAGAAAGCTAAAATATCATTTTTAGGCTAATTGGGTCCTTATGATCCCAAATGACAAGGAGAAAATGTATATGCAAAAACAGACCCATTGTCCTCATATGAGGGCATTGGTGTTGACATAGTTCAAGAGCACATAGAAAGCTAAAATTTAATTTCAACTAAAATTAGGTCATACTAATCCTAAATAGTAAGGAGACATAAAAAATGCACATCAAACAAAAGGTCTCACGAGGTTATTGCGGCATAATTGAGTACTGAAAGTCTTTCTTACGGTGTCGGTGGCCATTGTAAGGATTTCGTGAGGTTTTTCCACACGTTAATATCTCGTGAAATATCTGAAGTTTTATATCTTTTTCTTTAGGATAGAAATGCATCACAAACCTATGATATAAATGGAAACAGAAAGTGGGAAAGACGAAAAAATACATCCAAACTATTTGGACTATTTCTGAGTTATTATCGCGGGGTAATAGGTCATCTGACAGTTTTAATTGCGTCTCTTTTGTGTTGGTAGTCTGAATAGTTTAAAGGGCCGCTTTCGTGTGCAGCTCTATCTCAACCTGATACAAACAGACATAAACATGCAGTGAATAAATCGATTTTCAATCACTTTTTTTGCACCAAATAGTTAACACTGAGGCTCTTTAAATGTGTATACAAGTCTTGCGAGGTAAAGCAAAATAAACTTTTTCCCCCATCTTTTGAAATGTTTTTCAAAACCCTGTTGAATTTAATTCCACTGTTAGTAACTACTTTGCTTTGGTCTACAACAAAAAACAAACAAACAAACAAAAAAAAACAATACTACGCACACATTTTGTCATTGTAGAAAATGTGTAAAAGTTGACGATGTTTGATTAAAGGCACTCCATTTGCCAGTACTTGTTACAATCTAAAAGTAACTGCACCTGTTGTAGTTACGTTACGCGTGTTACAGTAATCTCTAAGGCAGTAAGATGATAACAGTGGCTATAAACATTTTAAGTTTGAGATTTAAGTTGTTTAAATCAGCTAAAACAAGGGCTCTGCCATCTGACTGGAAAATCACAGCTTTTTTTCTTCATTATCACTATAAAACTATCACTAAAAATGCCTTCACATAAACTCACTTTGAAATCATTTGAAATATTTCTTCAACACTGTGAGTGCAAGCGTCATCTTCTCTGCACATTTACAACTAAATAAAATTATGGCATTTCATACATAAAATGCTTCTTTCTCTTACTTTTTGTATTTGTATCGGTTACGTTATCCATTCAGGTTCTAGTTAAAGATGAAAAGAAAAGAAATAATGACGAATTTAACGCCTCTTCTCTGATTGGTCAGGGGTCTAGAGTGCGTTATTTTAACCACGCCCCCTTTTCCGGGTTCATTCATGCTCCCTTGAGCCGCTATCGCAGTGCCTGCTGCTCTCTTCCAGGTCTGCCAGCCTTTTACTTCACAGTGTGTGAGCTTCAGCTTAGAGCCAGCCATGCCTGGGATCCTGCTAGGAGAAGTGTTCCCAAACTTTGAGGCGGACACGACTTCCGGAAGGATTAAATTTCACGATTTTCTGGGCGACTCGTAAGTGCGCACAGCTCGGAAGAGCTCTACCTCTCAGCACAGCTTCTCAATTTTCTGCATCTTTGAGTAACATGTGTAACATGTGGTGAAAGCCTGCTCTGTAGAGTGTGGAGTAGAAAGTATGACATTACGGCAGATCGGTTCTGAATGTAGTTTTATTGTGTTTATCTGACTCCGTAAGATTTCCCAGTTAAGTGATGCCAGCTGGCTACAATAGATGGGTTTATATAAGCAGGGTGCATAACTTTAATTGTTTGCCTGTAATCTTTATTTTACATGTTTCACTGAGCACAGAACTAATTCAAAGCCTCGAAAACAGCCTAATTTATGAAATTAATGTAAAAACATGCACTTTGAGGCTCGTTTGTTCAAAAATAGTGTTGATTTGGTGGGACTGTATGTTTTCCTCATGCTGCACGACCTTTTTAGATGTTTTCTTTTCTAGTAAAACTGGTCAATCTTGGCCAAACAGGATAAACCAGTTGTCACCAACCTCTAAATTCAAATTTTGTGGATTTCTTTTCCTCCTGCGGACGCCAGGCAGATGAACACAGATGTGCTGGACAGTAACTCACTTCTTTCTCACGGTGGGAATTGGGAGAGGCAGTCATCTGTTAAAGCTGCGTCCTAGATTTTCTTGCTTCCTGTTATGCTATTCATCGATTAAGATTGTTCCTGCCAATGCACGTGGAAGGTCGAATCCCTGGAAAGCACAGGACAAAGCCCATTTTGAATAATTTGTTGCTAGAACCTGCTCCAGAGGGCATGGGGGGAGGAAGTGGTGTGATTCTGGCCAGCTAGACATCAGGTGATCCTCATACCGCTTGGGGCCAGGGGTTTTCTGTTCCCTTTCACTGCATGTGATGCCAAATCAAAAGAAACAATGTGATGTTTTGCTTTAGATGTCTGCCATAGCATTGTCATTTTATTAACTTATGTTGCTCTTATCAACACTTCAGGGGATTTGTGAATAATAAATCCAGAAATCCTGTGCCTCAGCCTGAGGTTCCCAAACATGTGGCTAGAATGAGGTGCCACTGACCTTTTAGGCTTTACTGAGGTCCAATTGTTAATAGCAGTCATGTGTTGTTAAAATCATATGTTCGTGAGCAAAGCTTGACGTCAATCCGCCCGGTGGAGGCGATGGATTTTATTTTATTTTATTTTTTTCCTGCAGGTGGGGTATCTTGTTTTCCCACCCGGCGGATTACACTCCGGTCTGCACCACCGAGCTCTCACGCGCCGCCAAGCTCGCCGATGAGTTCAAGAAGCGCGGGGTGAAGATGATCGCCCTGTCCATCGACAGCGTTGAGGATCACAAGAACTGGAGCAAGGTGAAGCATTCTAACTCGGAGCAGACCCAGAGTGCTTGTGGATCGACCGATGACGATCGGTAGTTGTTTGCGTTCTAATGGCGTGGTTGCTTGAAGTCCTCATGACCAGGGGAAGCAGGATTATTTTTGATAAACCTCAAACTGAATCAGGGATTTCATCACTTTATTGACGTTTTGTGCTCATTGACTTTTACTGTTGGTTCAAAGTCCAATTATTTCAACCGTAGAGACACTCCTCTAGTTCATGAATGTTTATTGGTCAGTAAAATACATTTTACTATTTCTGGTGGGTAAATTAAAAAAAAATTCTTAATTTAGAAATGTTTTATAAGAAGCTAAGGAAGTTTAGTTTAATCCATGTGAACTGTACTGGCTCACGGGCCAGTAAAGTTAAACATTAGCGCTTGAGCACGTCCCAACTAGAAGAGCAACAAACAGCGGTTGGAATCATCCAGTTTTTTTTCTTGCCAATCTGCACCCAAAGTACAGTTTTGTTTCCCCCCCACCCCACCTGTCCAGTTTATTTATATGGGACCTAATCACAACATGTCATCTCAAGGCAGAGGGGAAGAAAAGTTATGCAATCCAATCCTGCATGCATTCCAAATTATTCCAATTGTCAAACAACTCTATCTATCTTATCACTCTAATCTGTTAAGTTTTCTGAGTCATTGACTTGCAGCATTCACTCCTCCGGGATGAGCACGTAGCGGCAGCAGAAAATCACGTATGTTTGAGAAGACGGAGCTTACGCATAAAAAAGACACGGAAACATTGATTGTACAGTACTTTCTATGTCGCAGAAGAGTACGAAATTAATGGCAGCAGTAGCTCCTTTAGTGGCTTCGTCTAGGAGAGAAACATCTTAGATAAGTTTGGTGCCACTTTTCAAGCATATAGGATGAGAGAGAGCACATTAGTCACAGCAAAATTTCAGCTAATAGCTTTATTTAGAAGAGATGCATGGTTAAACACTGGGAGTAACGGCCAAGTGTACCATCGATTTAAGGATAATGTTGCATTTTTGGCACTTGAATCTGGTTTTTGCTTTGTACTTTTGTAGTTTTAAAAGTAGACATCTGCTTCATGGAGCTGGTTTCTGCCACTCATTCTACTTTTTGAAATTCTTTGGACCAGCAGTAAAGCTGCAGTCTGAGAGCAAAATGCTCTGTTGGGATTGGATCTCTGATGTATGATGGCACTTGATTATTAAGGGCTTTATATGTGAGAGGCGGAGGATCCCCTTTCTCATTCCTGATTGCAAACAATTAGAGAAGTCCAGCCGTAACGTAACTAATGCTTAGACTAGTTTTTGCAGCATCAGTCCTGGACAAGATATGTAATCTAGATCAGTTGACTTAAAAAACAGTTTTTCTTTCTTTTTTAAAATTTTCTTTTTCAAAGATTATGTCTTATCAGAATTTAAAAGCAGAAAAATTAGTCATCCAGGTTTTTACGTCTTCATTCCTGTAGTCTACCTAACGGATCGGATTTTTGGACGAATATAGCCGAGTATCATCAGCATAGATGGAGATGAAAGTAAAGAGAATTGCTCCAAGCATTGAACCCTGTGGGACTCCACAAATGGACTGTGAAAAGATTTGATTTGTATCAACAAACTGGAATCTGTCAGACAAATAAACCTGCTTAGTGGTGTTCCCTGAATCCCTATAGCATGTTCAAGACTTTCTAAAAGAATATTGTGTTTTGGCTGTTTTTAAAGCAGCACTGGGCTCTAACAAGACCAGAACACATACAAGTCCATTATCTGAACCCATTGGAATGTCATTAGCAACTTTCACCTGTGCTATTATTAAAAAAAAAAAGAATCAAAACTAACCACTCCCACTATTTTAAGTGGGGGTATTATTTTAAGTAACAGGTTAATAACCAGCATCCTTTTTTATGGTGTTTTTAAAGTTAATTGAAAACTGTTGCTTCTATCAAAGAACTGCTGTTTCTCTTTAATGTGTTTTCATCTTAAAGCTAGAACCAATATCAGCCTGACCAGTGCACCTCTAGCTACAGTGACACTGTAGAAAACTCTTCCAGTTGTAGTTCTAAGCAAAGTGTAAAGCATAATGCGTCCGACGCCCCGTTACAGGATGTGATGGCGTTTGCCAATGAGGCCGGCACCCCTCTGCCTTTCCCCATCATCGCCGATGACAAGCGAGAACTGTCGGTCCAGCTGGGCATGCTGGACCCCGACGAGAGGAACAAGGATGGACTACCCCTGACTGCTCGCTGCGTAAGAATCCTGCTTTCTGCCTGGTTTCAATAACGAATAAAAACTAAAATTCAAGTTTGACCATTTTCTCTGGATCAGGTTTGTCTTAAAATTGACATCAGACTCTAAAAAAAAAAAAAAATAATTCAGGGCATCAAGTCTGAAAACATCCACTTGTTCAGGCCACAAGCAATGACCCAGCATATTCTGTGATGCACGTTTTATAGACGGAGATAATACTGTAATTCCTTCTTCTGTTTGATTCAAGACTCCAACCTCTGCAGGTCCACAGAGAACATGTTGCAGTTTTGAACAGAAAACTTTACAGAAATTAAGTTGTGTTGTACTCCTGCACAGACAGAGAAACCATGGAATGGGATTTCAGTATTTTGTGAGGCTCTGATTAAGTTTTTAAAATGGCATTGGGGAAAGATTTTTTTCCTGATTTTTATTTAATTTTTTTCCCCTTTTCCTTCCTTGTGTATGCCTCTCCTTGCTTCCTTTCTTGTGTCCTTCCTCCTTTTCTTTCCTCATGTATCCTACCTAGCTCCTCTTTTCCTTATCTACCGCCCTCATTTCTTTCATGGAGTTCTACATCTCTACGTTTAACACTCTGTTATCCATTAGCGTTTATATTCTCAGGGCATTGATTGGTTGAGAGGAAATACTTTCTTAGTCTTGCTCTCTGAGACAAAATTCAAATATGATCTGGGTTCATTTCAGGTGTTTGTGATCGGCCCGGACAAGAAGCTGAAGCTGTCCATCCTCTACCCTGCCACCACCGGGAGGAACTTTGACGAGATCCTCAGAGCCATCGACTCTCTGCAGCTGACGGCGCAGAAGAAGGTGGCCACGCCCGTCGACTGGAAGGTACGAAGTTCAAATTATGGACACACAGCCTCAGCACTGTCCCAGTCTCAAGTAGATGACACGCTACTTATTTTAATCATGTGATGTGACAAACCATTGTCCGTTTTTAATCTATTTATTTACTTCTTAACAATTTATTTTTGCTTTGTTTTGTTTCTTGTTAGCCTGGTGAGAAAGTCATGGTCATTCCTTCACTTCCCGATTCCGAAGCTTCCGCTCTCTTCCCCAACGGAGTAACAACCAAAGAGATGCCTTCTGGGAAAAAATACCTGCGCTACACTCAGATCTGAAGACAAAGAAATACAAACCAAATTAAAAAATATACATCGCTGCTTTATGCTTAGCTTTTTCATCCAAATCTGTTACTCCTTTCTGCATGTAGACATTTAGAGGTCCTATAACCAACCACTAGATGTCCTCCTCCAACCTTCAAACATAAAGCTTGTATTCTGTCGCTGCAGAGCTGTACTCTGCCAGTAGATGGCGCCAAGCGTACACGTCACCTCCAACATGGAATAGAAACATCCTATTGTTGGAGTGAAAGAAGCGACCTGTTATAAACGACTAAGAACAAGAAGTATCATGAACTGAGATGACTATTTACTGTTGAAGCCACATCTAAGTATGACAAAAACGGATTAATTTCAGAGCCAACTTTCATTCATTGCACGTACAGGATTCAATCAACTTTCTCTCATCATGTTCTTTCTCTTTTTGCCAAATAAACACTTTTTGAAACTCCTCTGTATGCGTTATCGTCCCTGAGTTTTGCTTGGCAACTACGAGCGTGAAGAACTTTCAAATGGTGACATAAGGATGAAACTTCAAGCCGCTTGACGCTTAAAATTTGATGATTTTTATGAAGCTCCACAATAAATACAATAATATAGTTGCATTTTAAATACTAATTTCTCACATACGCTCTCTAAACTCTGCGTTCGTTTGGTGAAAAGTAGGGGTTTGGGGGGGGGATACCGCCATCTTGAATTGTGATGTTTTTTTGTTTCTCCCTTTCTTCCATTAATCATCCCCTGACCTCTCAGGTTTATCTTGTGAGCCTTTAGAGGAGTCTGACCCCTGGGGCTAAGAAGAAGCATACTCAGGACATTATCACTTACAGACATTATTCTCTAGAGGAACATTTGTTTTTAATGCTTTCACACATTTTTATTCTTATGGAGAATGTTGTAAAATTCTAAATGAAATGTTTTAATTGCATACTGGTGCCAAAATGTCTTCCTAAAGATTCCTAGTAATGGTGCTAGAAAAAAGCAGGATCTTAAACCGTAGTAATATACCTGTATTTGGGTTTTAGTTTAACTGAATGGAAAAAAAACAAGTGTTTTTCCACAGCATGATGCTGCCACCTCCATGTTTGCAGTTTTAGCTCCACTTGTTTTTTTTACATATAGGCCTACATTTTTTGTCGTTTTCTTAACAACTTTGGCATGAGATTGAATCACACACAGATGGACTCCGTTAAATGACTTTTTAAGGCAATTAGTTGCACTGGATTTGATTTAGTTAGACTATAGGCATTCTGCACCTAGAACATGTTATATTGGAAAAAAAAAATTTTTTTTAAATGCTTAAAAAATCAGTGTAATATAGTATAAATTTCTTTCCAGTTCACTTTTGTTGCTTCTGGCTGGTTTATTACATAATAATCCAATTAAGTATATCGAAGTACAAGGCGGAAATGTTATGAAATGTGTAAAACTTCATGATATTTTTGCGCAGTGCTGCACGCTCATGAAGAATCCCAACGCCTCCCAGCAGGCTGGCTTCATCTCTAGACAGGACACCGAAGCCAAGATTGGGGTGTCTGTTTCTTCGTTGGGTTATTCAGCTGTCAAAACTGCAGAGCTGGGGATCATATTAACTCCTTTAGTCTAAAGGTGAACACTCATCTTACACACACGCACATTCACCATGAGGACAAAAGGGAAAGATGAGCGAGGTGGGAGTCACAAGGTGTTCGGGGTCCAGTAGAATAATGCTCGGCTCCCTTTTACTCCTGAGAACTGGAATTTTGCTTTTACCTTTTTCCTCCACAGCAAATGAGCTCAATAGGAGTTTCATCCTCCGATGCACTGAAATAAGGATGTACATGTTCATGAAGTCGATGCCTCTCTTCTCCTTCTCACTTCTCCGGTGGCTGCATTGTCCCCAGGAGTCATCCAAAATAACACACCGCACTGATCAAATGCATTTCTCAAATTCCTGACCACAATGGCTTGTGCCAGAGCACGAGAACCGCTTTGGATGTCAGACTTTGGCTTAATTAGCCAGTACCGATTCCCCCCTTCACCTCCCCACGTCTCCCATCACGCTGTTCATCTGTCACCCCTTCACTTTCTTGGCTGTGGAGCCCGCTCACTCCACCTCTCTTCATCCAAACCACTCTGTGTAATTCGACACCGATCCCTATCCAGGCCTCATGAGGCAAAACACACACACACACGCCTCCCCCCACCCCCCCACCCCCACACACACACATTGTACCAGCTGTTGGTCTTTTTCTCTTTTGACTACACAATGCACACAGATACAGAGCGGAGGGTTTTTGGTGTCTCAATCCTCCAAATCTGAAATGTTACAAACTAGTTATGAGAGCACGAATAAAATCTCTTAAGTGTGGATTTTAAACTTTTGACTTTGCCAGAAAAAATCGGTTATCTAAATTTGGTGATGAGGATGTGTTGCAGCTGCCCAGAGCACCTTCTCTGACATGTTCAATGTGTTATTTAGTAATTGCTTAATAAAGGCATTTCATAACGTTGATCATTGCTGCGAAGCATTGAGGGGAAAATCCTAACCAGTGATTAACACTCTTCTTCCTCCTTGGTCGTCACGACGATGCTTATTCTCTGACAAACAACTGGATTTACACCGGGTTCCAAATTATTATCAAATTGGATTTAAGTGTCGTAAAGATGAAATTTTTTGTTGTGCTATTGAATTTATAGATGGTATTGTGTGTCAGGTCTCTTTGAATCACTATAATTAATTTCAGAGAGCTGGTTGATTAGTTTGTCTGCTGAGCTCAATTAAAGGAAATCTACTAAAGAAGGATGTTCCACATTATTAAGCAGGCCACAGGTTTCAAGCAATATGGGAAAGAGAAAGAATCTCTCTGCTGATGAAAATCATCAGATAGTTTAGTGTCGTATGACAAGATATAAAAACATTAGATATTTAACAAAAACTGAAGCATTTATTGTACTGTGAAGAGATTAGTGGCTGATTCAGAACAAAGATGGGTTTGTACAGATAAAGGCAGAATGAGGAAGGTTTCTGTTAGACAAATTCATCGGATTAAGAGATCAGCTGCTAAAATACCCTTACAAAGCAGCAAACAGTTATTTGAAGCTGCTGGAGCCTCTGGAACCTCAAGGTGGAGGATCCTCCAGAGGCTTGCGGTGCATGAAGCTACTACTGGGCCCCTAACCAGAGCTCACAAGCAGAAACGTTAACATGTAACTTGGTCTGTTAAGATGTTTTTGATTGAAATAGCTTTTGATTTTAGTACATGTGACCACTTAATGCTGCACATTCAAAGAATGACTGTTTGCAGTTCTTTATAATCCATAAAATGTTTAGAAAATCTGCTGTGCATAATAATGTGGAACAGTGCATTTTGAGTTTTTTATTTTTGAAAAAAATACTGTTCTCATGGGGAGCTTTGTTCAGTAAAATCTGATTTATACTGTAATAGTTCATGACTTGAAAATTATACTGACCATCATTTGCATTGACCGTTTAAGAAAATCTGAGAAAATATCACTTGCATAATAATTTGGAACATGGGGTATACTGAAATTAAATTAATCTCCTTGAGAAATAAATGACTTTTGAAGTCAATAGAGGTAGAGGTGGTAGAGCAAAGGGAGCTGATTATAAGTATGGACCACACTTTCCAGATTTTCTACTTGTAGAACATTTCTTCACTACTTTGTATTGATTTTCACATAAAATTCTTATTAAGATACATTAAAGTTTGTGATTGCAGAAAAATCTGGGGAAACTGCAAAAACACAAAATATTATGAAGTATTTTAGATCTAGTTTCTAGTGAAAATATCTTAGTAAACTTGAAATAAGACAAAACTAACTCGCAAGTAACTTTTCAGCAAGACATAGAAGCTTGTATTATGTAAATAATTCCTTAATATTTATAAAAAGTATTAGTTCTGTAATATAACTAACAATTATACTAACTATGGTATATTATTTCACTTAAAACTAGTTCTACTTCATCAATATTAAGGAATTATTGACTTAAAACGAGCTCCTATTTCTTGCTGAAAAGTTACTTGTAAGTTAGTTTTGTCTTATTGCAAATGCACTAAGATATTTGCACTAGAGATTAGACCTAAAATACTTGCTAACAACATTTTGTGTTTTCGCAGTGAAGCTCCAGAGCTTTGAATACTTTTTCCAAAGCAGTGTGGTACAACTTTAATCCTTCTGACATAAGAACTGAATTTATTACGTTATTTACCTTTCGGGGGGGGGGGGGGGGAATGCTGAATAAGCATAATCCCTTAAATGTCAAAGTACTCCCTTAAAAGAGTTGTGGTGCAGAGAGGCCACAGCATATAAGCCTCTAAATATGTGTGTTTATTCATGAACATGTGCTCACCATGGGAGAGGTCTTTATTCCCATCTTGTGTGCCAGGCATTGACTTCATCACCTGAAGCTGCCCGTGACCCTCAGGTTAACAAGCCAGAGACCAGAGGAGCTGCACAGCGCACACTAAAACACACACACACACATGCACACCCTGCCCCCCCCCCCCCCCCCCACACACACATGCATTGGGCTACAGCTTGATGCTTTCCAGACGCCCAGCCTCCCTCCAGCATCGCCTGGCACTCTCCGCTCTTCCCGTCTCCCACACACTCGCACAAAATCAGTCCCCCTCCTCCATCTTCTTATCAAGGTCTTTTTTTTTTTTTTTTTTTTTTTTTTTGCTTCTTCAGCTTCCCTTTTCCCATGCATAAACAAAAAAAAAAACTGCACATGCACTTTTTTTTCTTTGTTTACTTTTCTTCCCTCGTCTTCTTTATGCAGTGTTCGCGTTCTGAAAGCGCCGCACATCAAAAGCATTACGGCGGAGATTGTCTTACTGATAGGCGGTGAGACAGATGGGCAGACTGAAGGTCAGGCAGACAAACAGACACGGGAGCAATGACCTCATGATCTGGCTGAACTTTAAGGAACATTATCCGCCTCGCAGTCGAGCCTCACCTTTTCACACTTCCCTCTCTGGCTAAAGCAAGGGTCAACTGGCCTTTCAGTAGACACACACACACACACACACCCCGTCTCACCCCTGCATGCCGGCGTAATGATAAAGGTGTGTGATTCAAGTGCCCAGATAAATGCAGCTGTTTTGATGGCACCTTGTAAATACTCTCTCCAGACAGGCTATTAGAGCAGCGGGTTAGTGCTCCCAAAGAACAGGGTGATAAACGAGATGGTAAAAAGTGCAGTCACTCTCGGTGCTTCTCTTTATCTCTCTCTATCAATTTCATTGCCTTTCTCTAGCTTTTTGCTCCTTCTCGTGCTCGCTATTAGAGACACATTGATCACCAGCCGGTGGCGTTTCACCTGAGTAATGGCTAAGGATGTCTGGGCTTTAAAACGGCCCCCAGAGAGGCGCCAAGAGCTTCATCAAGGTGACAACGCAAATGGTCGCTCACATGATAAAGTGCGAGCCCCTGTGTGTGCGCGCGCGTGCAGAGTGCGCGCGGGGTTGGAGCGAAGGTCACCAAGAGAAAACATGAAACAACGTACAATAATGAGAAGAAACCGCACAGCTCTGATCTACTTCATTGTGTTCTCAAACATGGGAGCACGATTAGTTTAGATCAGGGGTGTCCAAACGTTTTTGTCACGTTGGCCAAAATTGTAGAGACAAAAGCACTCAAGAAAATAAAATGTTAAAAGCAGCCTGGTTTATTGATTTAATCTTCGGTAGTAGAAAGTTCTTCATCGTAGATCCAAACGTTTAAAATAATTTTGCACTTTTGCTTTACTAAAAGGAAGGCATGTAGTTTTCAACTTGTTTTTGGGCTCAGATGAACAAATGTATTGCCAGTTGTAAGAACGGGACTCAAGTCACTTTCTTTCATATATCCAGATCACATTTTTTATATATCCATATGATCAGATGTCTGAACTACCTCCACTGATTCCTTTTGATGTGTTGGAGCAGAAATTCTCACTTTCGCTTTAAACCTGAGTTTAACACCCCTACACAGGACGCTCACTGTGTCCAGGACATCCCACATCCTAAAGGCCACATTATGAGGGAGAGAGAAACGCCACGCCTCCCACCTTACCTGCCCTTGAGTTTACATGCCACCACCTTTGATCTTTCACCCTGGACGACCATTTAGAGGGGTCTTCATCGGACAGAACTTCCCTGATCCCCAGACACCAAGGTCAACCACCATGGATGAACTACCCAAATAAATTGAAATGGAATAATTTTTGCTGTTGTTGTTGTTAACAAGTAAAATAAAAAACAGTTCTGTTTTTGATTTAAGTCAAGAAAAAAAAAAGGTCATTTCACAATGTAACTTAGGATGAAAAGAGTAAAGTTTCATTGTGACACTTTCCTGCTTTGTCTCACACAATCCTGGTCTGCAAAAAAGAAACAAAAAAAAAAAAACAGCAAGTGGAAGCATGGGAGCATAAATTCTCTAGAAACAAGAAAAATGGACACAAGTAAAGCAGCAAGGAAAAGGACAGAGACAAAAAAAAAACCTGCTGTTTTCTTTTCCACTGGTTTATTTGTCTTTAAGCAGGAGGCAGCCAGAGTAAAAGGGCAGAGGGAGGGTAGCTGTGAAACTTTATCTCTGGGAGAAGAGAGTGCCATTTTCCTGTGCATGCGTGCGTGCATGTGTGTGTGTGTGTGTGTGTGTGTGTGTGTGTGTGTGTGTGTGTGTGTGTGTGTGTAGTGTTTACTCAGATTGTTAGGCGAGAAGAGGAGGATGAGACAAACAAAAAAATATAAAAAACTAAAACGAGCGCCGAAGCTGTAGGAAGGAGAAAAGAGGAGAGGAAGAGCTGAGATGGCATTGCCATGGAAACAGCTCGGGGTTTGGATGATTTTTCCCAAACCATAATGAGCTAGTTTGGAGTATAATGAAACCAGTCTGGCTTTCCTGGCTCTCACACCCCCGGGTTGCGTCCACGTACACATGGGGTGGAGGGAGTCACATATGTTTTGCTTTAGTGCTTGTTTATGTTCATCTAACAGCGGGGGAGCAGAGCCATAGTTAACTATCAATTAAAGCGATGATCATAAAACAAGGACTTGTAAATAAACAGAGCCAGAATAACACTGACAAAGGCTAGGGAAGGAAAAAAAACAAGAAATATATTTTACGGGCCAATAATAAAATACATGTGCCTATATTGAAAACGATTGTTTCTTTATTAAAAGAAAAGGTAAAAAATATAAATTTACCCCCAATGCTGGAAAATCTACTAACTTCAATCTTTTGTGGAACAGTTCTTTAACAAATGTCACCTTTTTGTTTTGTGGTTTTACGTGAAATTTTAGTTCATGGCGCTTCAACCCTCCAGAAACCAGTTGGATGTCTTGGCTACCGCTTTCAATAAGCACGCTTTAAAAGCTTTTACAACAGCGTACGCTACACCCGGAGAGTAACAAGTCTCTGTGTGTGCGTTAAAAACATTCGGAGGTGTGGGCCTGAATCTGTGCTAGTAAGTTAACGTCTTCTCCGACCGAGTATAATGAGCTCCCCGGGGTCTCCCCTACCTTCCACCCCACTTTCCAGCTCCCCATCACTCCCTCCTCACTCCTCCTCTTCCCTAAACTTGGCCTCATTAACCCACCCCCAACCCCAACCTCCTTGTGTTTATCTTAAATAGTAGACGTTGAGGAGGAAAGGTGACTGGAGCGTTTATTTACACAGGTAGGCTTGAGGATCTTAGAGGATGGAAATGGCAGAGAGGGAACACTCTGTATGACTTTGATTCCATTTTTTTGTGTGTGTTTGGATTTGACTGCTGGGAAGAGAAAGACCCGAAACACCAGGTTAGACGTTGGGTCAGTGGCTTCACACCTCTGACTGACCCAGCGGCCACGATTCTGGGGTCAACTCAGTCGCTTAACAGGCACACACCAAACATCAAGCTGCACAGAGCGACCGCTTATGTCCTCTAGCCTCGCTTAAACCTTTGTAGGGTCAGTGCCCAGAATCTGGCCTTTCCCGATCTCCAAAGGGTGGGGGCCACAATCCATCGCAGCTGAACACCAAATTTCGTTTTAACAAAACTGAGCTCTTACGCTGCTGTCACTTTGCTATTGTGACTTTCCATGCATGTTGGTCTACCGCAGAAATCAGGAAAGGTCCAAATGTGAAGAAATAAAGCTCATTGTCTATCCTGTCATATCTTTGTGTCAAAGTATTAAGCCACCAAACTTGTGGACAGTGTATGTGTTTTGGGCTTAAGGCTGTAAAATTCAAAGTGTTCAACTCCATCCCGATTTTCTATACTTAATCAGCTCTCCACGAGGGATTTAAAGTTCAATTCTTTACGCGAGCCCCATAGGATTCATAAAATTTAGATGAAAAGTAATCAATCAGCTCAAGCAGCTTCAAGCATTCAGCATCCAGAGCTGATTACCTCTTCATCCGTGCAGACAGAACACATGCATAGCATGGCAAGTTATTTTATTATCAGGTCTTTGCAATTGGTATATTGGAGTAGTGCTTCTTGTAGAAATTGTGTACAACACTATAAACATAATGATATATCAGACTTAGTGTCATTACTGTGTAATAACTCTACAAATCTGTGGCAATCTGTTCCATGAGGGAATCAGATAGTTTCTGCCAAATACAGTTTGACTGATCCGGAGCTATTTTTGGCAATAAGACTCGATATCTATTTTAGTTCTGAGACGTGCAAATCCACAGAAGACTTGTGGCTGTAATTGAAGTCAAAGGTGTTTTTTTTTAATGACTCAGGGGAAATGAGTACAAATGCTTTCCAGATTTTTTGTTTTTAAACCTCCCACTGCATTATTATGCCATTTCAATAAAATACATTGAAATTTGTGTTTGCAACGTGAAGCAACGTGTCAACGTTTACTGAGTTCTGATACTTTTGCAAGACCCTGCAGGTTTTTGAAAATCACACTTTTTTTGTGTGTGCAAAAACACTGGCACTGTTGTCACCAGAGGAAACGGAACGCTTAACTCAAAAGTTCAGCCCGACATATTTCCATAGCCTGCATGCAGGGATTACTTGAAAGATCAGAAATCTTACAAATCCGGTTAAATGTCACAGATAACCTGCTGAGGCCTGACTTGTTTTCTTAGCAAAAGAGGTGAGATTTTCCTTCCTACTTTGATAACTCGGACAGACGAGAGTCAAACCGAAACAGCGTTAGGTGGCTCAGTAACACCAGTTTTAGAAGAGATTTAAAACCAGCTTGATGTAATGGCAAGATGACAGGATGGATGGGGTTAGGAAGGGACTTCCCCACCGCCTAACTCTTGCCGTTTTCTCAGTTGTCATCTGGATCCACGATGTTAGGCTTCTTACAGCGGATTAGTGCCTTGCTTCCACCTGAGGGCACCTAATCCCGGTCTCACATGAAGACAACGTAACCCTGTTGTCAGGGCTATTCACTGCAAGCACATGTGTAAACAGAGCCGGAAAATCTTGTTTATATGGAAAAACATGTTGCCGACAGGACATTGTGTGAAAGGGCGAGCTGTTGTGAAATAGACAGTCTGCTTAATAATGTGCCAGAGATGAGGAGCGGGCAAAGAGAGGAAGAAAGAAAGAAAGAAAGAAAGAAAGAAAAATAGAAAGAAAGAGGGAAAGAATGGAGAAAGAAACCTGGACATCATAAACACAAACAGAAACAAAAGCAGGAAAATAAAAAGCAGAATGACCGGATCGGGTTTAAAGACAGTGGATGGAAAAAGAATAAAATAAAAAAATCACTGCTAAAGTGCTGCCTGGAGCTGCTGCCAGGGTGCAGTTTCAGTGTGCCACTCCGACACAGTGAGCCTTTGTAACTCTGGCTCTCAGAGGAGCTGAGGGCGACTCCAGCTGGCCTGCGCCCAGCCGGCCTTTCTCATGTCAGGACACAGACAATCAGCCACAAAGGGCTACAGATGATGGAGGGGAATTTTGACTATTTTTCTCATCTCAACTCAGCGCAATATCACAACCTCTGCTAGATGCCACTTAAGAGGGTACACCGGGCAAACAATGCTCCAGGATTTTAACAAGCCTTCTCTAAATAAAGGTCTTTGTTTTTAGTGCATCTACTCTGGTTAGTGCTCTGCAGGGAACTCTTTAGGAACAATACTGACACTGTGCTACAGTGAGCAGAGTTCAGTAGCAGCAACGCAACTCTGTAAAAGGCTTACGCTTGGCAGTAAAAATCACATTAATGTAATTAATGTGATTAATCTTTTATACACTTTTAAAATTTAAAGATCACTTTTTATCCACTTTGTGTTCTTAGTGTCTGACTTTATTTATATTTGTAGCTAGAACAGAATCATTTAATCTGGTGTTTTATTTTGGCGGGGTCCATACTGTTTCCTGTCTTAGTAGCCAATCAGAAGCCATATTTTTTCTTGTGCGTTTTCATAAAAGCTAAAAACAAATGTATAACTTTTCATATTTTGTCATATTATAAGCCGCTGACAGAGCTGGATATTAACTGGATAAATTTACTCAGATTTACTTCAGCAACCAAAATTAGTTGTACTTTTTACTTTTACGTGAGTAATTTTATTATGAAGTGTCACTACTCTTACTTCTGCAAAATTTCTGAATGCCCAACCCACTCAGAGTTACTTCACTAAATCAAGAAGAAGCTTGTTTTAACAAAAAAATAAAATAAAATAAATCACTAGACTCAGACCTTTTACAGTTTCATAAGTTTTGTATTGAAAGAAACTGATTTGGAAAACTTTCTATATTTCTATTATTCATCATATGAGTTACATTTCAAATATTTCATTTTGGTCTTTAAAATACCAAAATCTTCACATAACTCTATATGTTGGTCTGTGTGATGATGGACATTTGACATATTAAATGACTGATTTTTGGTACTTAAGTTACCTTACTACCAAATTCTATTTTTTTTTAAAAAAACTTTTACTTGAGTAAAAACTATGTTTAAGCAGTGCTGCTAATACATGGTACAAGTTTTGGGTAGTCTACCCACCTCTCGTTCCTGCTAAAGAAAATCATCCCATCAGCCTGATGCTGCCACCACCACATTTAACTGTGCGATGGCACGTTCAGGGTTCAGACGTAAAATGTCGGGAATAAAGTTTAATCTTAACCTTATCTGACCAGGACATCTTCTTCCGCAGGTTTTCTGCTTCACCGACATGCTTTGTGCAAAGCTGCAAATAAAAATAAAACAAAGTTGCAACATTTTCCTTCTACCTCCCAATTACCCATGAATTTACGATGGCATGTCTCATAAAATCTCAATGAAATATTTTACAATTTGTGGAAGTGTTGTGACATCAAACATAAACGGGGAGTGACAATACTTCAACAAGGCGCTGTACATTTGTTGCCTATTTACTAAACTCATTCCTGGTAAAATACTTGCAATAAAATGAACTCGGATGCAGGTTGCCAGGTCTGGACTGTAGGGACGTGCGCAGGCTCTCAGAGACATCTGTCCAAGAGAGAAGACCATACGGGACTTACATGTGTGGAGACGCCGGGACATGAGCTGAGAGGTCGTTTGTGCTTTCCTTTCTTTTCTTTAATTATGTCAGGCAAAATTTAAAAACACACAGTCTGTCTCCTTAGTCAGCACTTAAAGACAAATGTTATTTGCAGCCGAGGAGCAGTGAGGGAACAGAGAGCTTAATTACAACCTGTCAGCTGCTCGCCCTTCCTCCTTCTGCCCAGATGCACAGATAAGAGCAAACAGTGTGATGCTTTGAATGCAAAAAGGGACGACTGGAGTTTGACTTATGAGGGCACACACACGCACACACACACACGCAGCCCATTTGTAAGGAGATGTGTGACAGGCGTACCTTCGAGTGTGTTATCCCCGTTTTTACGACTCTGACAGGAAGTCACTCCCTCACACGCACCTCGACACAAAGCTTTTTACAGCTTATTGTAAGAGGAAAACGCTTTGGCAGGTACAGCTGCTCACGCCCCTTGAACTTTTTTCACTTTTTCGTTTCACGTCGAAAACCACAAACTTCAGCGTATGAAATTGTAGTTCATGTAACAGATCGGCGCAAAGCGGTGCGTAGTTTTGGCTTGAAAATCAAATGGATCCTGCGTGTATAAATTGACAAATGTTCAACTTGCAAACTGTAAACAGGATTCTCTCTTGGAGTCCTTTCAATAATTTATTTCCTTTATCATTCTACAAGAAAAGCCCAAAACATGGGATACATAAGTTATAAGTTGCTGTTGGCAGATTCTCCCACTTGAGCTCTGGATCTCTGCAACTCCTCCAGAGTTAGCACGGCTCTCTCTGCTACGTCCTTAAAGCTTTATGTAACGTTTATGAAGAATGTGTGTTTTACGTACATGCATGTGTAAAACTGTCTCTGTGTCGTGACAGCGTAACGTCTGACGGATAATCCGTAAAAAGTTTGATTTCTTCCACCTCCTGTCTGAGCTACTATCAGATCAACTCTTCTTATTATGCAAAATCCCAACAAACTCTTTGAAGTTTGTATTGGTAATGCAAAAAAGCGTGAATACTTCTGCACTAAAGCTCACCTGAAACCACACCGGCAAATGGAGGAGAGTCTGTATAAAACAAGCGGAGAGCTTGAAAGGCCACTTTCCCACTTGGCACGCCGCCATTTTCCATTTAAAGTGCCCTCCTTTCTAATCCATCTCTCCCCATGAGCATCAGGTTGGGAGGTGAATCCATTTTGCTTCTTTCAGCAGAATAAAAAAAAAATAAATAAATAAAATCCTTTCAAATTGCCCCTAAACACACATCACTCAGTGCGCCTTCATGTTGTTAGTGTGTGGCGAGATTTCCCCTCGGCTCAAACAAGGCCTGTCTGTTTTGGCGATCAGATCCTCATCAGAGAAGACAAAGAAGAGGGATGAGGACAGATGTGCAGGGGAAACGAGTTTTTTCAGAAAGATCTCCAAGGCAGCTGCAGGCAGAGCAGCTACTCTTACAATAGTTTGGCAGCGGTTCAGATTTCTGTGCGTTCCACCCTTCTTCCCAGCTCCTCTCCCCCCCTCTCCCTTTTCCTTCCCAACTCACTGGCTCTCTGTTTAGAAAAAAAAAAAACCATTTCGAAAGCTCTCTTCTACTCCAGCTGTTCTCATGGTTTCCTTTTCCTTCCTCGTATCAACCTCCTAATTTTTTATTTTTTTTTCTGTTGCCACAGACGAAAAGGAAAAAAAGAAAAGAAAAGAAAAACACTCAAAGTGGGCCTGTAATCAGCATCTGAAGGTCAAGCCTCACGTGACGGGAGGAGAGGGGAAGCTGGCGGAGGAGACGTGGAACAGTTTGCTGGCGACGGTACACAAAAAACAACGTCACGATGAAGGAGGAGGGAGGCGGCGCGGTGAGCCCTGGCTCTGTTACCATGATGTAAACACTCACACAACCCCCCCACTGTTGTGGTTACCTGACACAGAGATAAAACGATCGCTCTTCTCAGCCACCTCATAGACCGATGTGCGTCAGCGGACGTCTCTCGCTTTGAACTCGAAGACACAACTTTTGGTCGGCTCAGTAAAGCTGTAAGATCCCGCTCGACAGGCAAGGTCGGAAGGTATCAGAAGGCGTCAGGTGCAGGAATGCGCCCCGATTATTGATCGGGGGCTTTATGCGTTCTTGGCCGTCCCTCTGCGAAACAGGAAATTTATTAGTGCACAGGGGGAACAACAATTTAGAGAGTGTGCTAGGGTGCAAAGTGAGTTACAGTTTCAGGAGAAAGTACCGAACAGGTCACATTACTTACCGAGATGAAGCACAAAACTAAACGCAGTTCTGCAAAGAGAAGCCAAGACGCATTCATTTAGGATTTTATGATATAAAAAGGCGGAAAAAAAGGGGTGAATTGCAGTAAAGTGGAAGTCTAGTGATACGGTTTTCAAAATGTGGTTCCCATTCGTACTCTGGTCTCTTTGCTTCCAACAGGAGACGACCCTAAACTAGCAGCCCAGGTTACTGTGGGTTGGTTTAGACCGGTGGTCCTTGAGGGCCGGTGGTCTGCAACGTTTAGATGCCTCTCTGTTTCAGCACACCTGGCTCCAATATTAGCTCATTAGCAGAGCTCTGTAGAGCCTGGCTACATGGTAAGGAGGTGAAGTAGCCATTTAGTCCAAGTGTGCAGGACAAGAGACCCATCTAAGAGTTTCAGGACTCGATGGCCGCAGTGTGAGACCAGTGGTTTTGATCAAAGCATGCTCATGTATCAGACTGGCCCAGTTAAGATTCTGTTTTGTGTTCCTCTTACTTTTATTGTATAATGTTCCAAGGCTTCTCCACTGTATTGAAGACAGGAGAAAACTCCCTAATAGTTTTCCGCTTTGCTCTTCATAAATCAGGTGAAATCTGCACATTTTGGATCAGCCTGTATTTTTGATCAACGGTGAACACTGTTTAAATGTCATCCTCCTAGCATGGGGTTTTCACATGTGCTCCCCCCATACTGTCACTTTCCCACCTCTGTGCATTCACTGTGTGGAACCACTCTGTCTCACTCACTGCACTTCAAAAGGTGTTGCAGCTCAAGAGCCGTACAGCAAATGTAAACATGTATCAACATTTTCTAGTTTATTTTACTCAGCCTTGAATACCTAGGAAGCTCTGAGCCACAACAACATTTGCAAAAACTGCTGCTTTTGTCCATCAGGTACTTTCAGTACAACACGTTGGAAAAAAGAGGCGATACTAATAGTTTTGGGCACTCGTGATCCACTAGCATCTGTTTTCGTCTTTCTGAAGTTCCTGATCTTGTTATTACTTTGTTTCACATGTGGGCACATGATGCAGATGTGCAGGTAAAGCCCGCAAGTCTTCTGCTTAGACAGTTCTGGTGTCCACATGTCCTCCTGTGGCTGGTCCGCAGAGATCCGCCTCATTAAAAGTCACAGATGCTCTCAGACTGGAGCACAATAGACCAAATGTTTTGGCTCAAGCGTCTGTTTTCACAACTGATGCAAAGAGGTTGGCTAGTTTCCTCCGTGCTATGTTCCGTACCGTTTTATTTTTTTATTTTCCTCCAAAACAGCTGAGAGCGAAAGCAAGAAATATGTTTTTAAAAACTCTATTGCACTAAGTTACAATAAGTGCGTGCAATTCCAACCAGAGAAGTAAGTACACATCTTGCATGGCTTGTATATGATGGGGGTTTATTCTGAAGCTTGTTGGAGGCCATGTTCGATACTGGTTTGTCAATTGGTGACTGTATGACGTTTTCATGATTTTTTTTGTTTTGTTTTTGCGTTTTGACGTAAAGCTCTTTGAACTGCCTCCTTGTTGAAATGTGCTACCCAAATAAACTGGATTGATCGATAGACTGATTAAAGAGAAGAGTGTTTAGAGAAATGCATGGAGGGAATCAACAGAAGGTCTCAGAGGCTGTGCACAAACCTAACACACAAGCCCACTCCACACACACACACACCCGCGCACGCACACAGTTGGACAGCGCCGTGGTCCAATTTGCTGAAATGTTTTGAGAAAACTTTAGTGGACTTGTCGGACGAGTCAGACTTTTGACACTTGCTGAGCACTGACAGACAGCAGCGCGTGGACCAACTGTCTCACGTGGGACGAGAAGAGAGAACATTCTCTCCAATCCCCTCCCCCGGCCCCACAAGTGGAAACCCGATCCCCCTTCAGATTTCCAGTTCAAACGCTGAGAGAAAAGCCTGAAAAATGCAATTTGCTTGAGAGCCTCGACAACTCGGATGACACGGCGGCGAAACTCAGTGAACTCAATGGGAAAAGCATGAGCGGCAATGAGCTTCTTGGCAGATTTAATGTACAATATGTGTGTGTGTGTGTGTGCGTGTGTGTGTGTGTGTGTGCGTGGGTGTGTGTGGGTGTGTGTGTGAGTCTGAGTGCGGGCGGGTTCCCATAGAAGGGCTTCGCTGAGAAGTGACTTTTATTCCTTTAACGATTTGACGTGAAAGCAAAATATGCTCAACAATCATTAAGCGCTGAAAATTCTGTCGCATATCTTGAAAATACAGCAATTATTGTCGCTCAATGTTGCATAATCTGTCGTTGAACACTTAAGTCTGATTGTAATTGCCAAGTAATGGGATGCACATGATTGGCCCACTCTGGGCAGACTGAAGCACTTTTTTCAGTTTTCAGCTGAATGTATTTATTTTACCTTCAGCTACTGCAGCACATCCGTCAGGTTAGGAAAAAAAAAAAAAGACAACTGAAATCAGCACAGTTTGTTTTTACTTTAAATGGATTTATTTCTCCGTGAGCCCTTAATCGTCCTCAAGACCCCTGAAGGACCGGATGATGGATGGCGCGGTGGACAAAGAAAAGCAGCAGAACCGGGCGAGGACAGGTGAACATCTGCGGCCCCCCGGAGATCGTCCAAGCGTTTAGTCAGATGTGAAACAGGACAGTGTTTGCGTTTATTCCTCCTCGTGAGCTCCACGGTCGTGCGTTGGCAGGTAGGAAAGGTTATTTCTCATTGGATCGTTGGGAGGCTTGTAAAACTGTGAAAGCAGTTATAAAAATCACCCCCAGAACCGGCTCAGATGCCATCCATATGGTGGTGAGTTTAACAAGGGGAACCTGCACCTCCTCACAGCTGCTCGCTCTCTGGTGCCTAATTTCCCGCTGCTCCGTTTTTCTCCATCAAAGTCTCTTCCTTGTTGACCCCCCCCGACTTTTTAATCTTTTTTTTTTCCAACTGCATTTTCCTTAACATTTTGGTAATAAACATACACATAAAGTCCATTTATATGTCCAGCCGCTGCACGTGACACAAAAGAAATCAGGAAGTATCGGGAGCATGCAAACCCTTTATTTATTTATTTATTTATTTATTTATTTATTTTTAATCAAATGTCCAAAGCAAGAAGCCGTCATCTTCCGCTCAATGTTCAAAAAAAAAAATGTTTTTTTTTTTGAACATTGACATAAAACAACAGCAAAGCATCAGAACAACCAGTGTGTGGGTCGGATCTATGGAGGGGATTAAATGATGAACCGGAAGTACAAAATATAAACCAGTTTAAAATACTGAACCGATTGGGAAACATGTTGTCGTTGGGGTTTTGATTAGTTGATTCTAGTCTCATTATACTCTGTGTTCCTTAGTCTCAATATTTTGATTAGATCAGCTTTGTTTCTGTTTCAGTCCTTTCTTAGTCATTCTAGTTTGTTTTTGTCTACTTATTTGTTAGTTAGGTTCATTCTCCTCGTTCCCTGGTTGTGTACTCTCTCTCTCTCTCTCTCTCTCTCTCTCTCTCTCTCTCTCTCTCTCTCTCTCGCCCCCTGTGCCATTTTCTTTCTCTCCTCACACCTGCAACCTGTTAGCCAATCAGCAGGTCTATTGCTCCAACATTCACCCTGACAGCATTTAAACACTTCTGCTGCTCTCCATCCTCATTGGTTCCTCTCGTTAAATCCTCTTTCTTCCCTGGTTTACCCTGGTGGCTTTTTGTTCGTTTCTGATTCCTGTCTCTGTTCTCCAAGCTTTTTTTGTGGTAAGTTTGTTTTATTTTATTTTTTTCCGACTCTTTATTAATTACTACATCGTGACAGTTGTAAGTAGGATGGGTGCCTCAAAGGGCAAAGCTGCCATGGATGTTAATGTGTGAATAATTGTACGTTCAGCAATGAGAACGTGAGGTTTGAGTTTTTAAATGTGGGAATACTTTAAGGGTGTGGAGAGACTTAAATGATTGCATGTGAAATGTTTGATCTACTACTGGCTCCTTTTTTAACTGTTTGTAAAATTGGTATGACTACTTGTCTTGTTTATGTATTTAGTTTTTATTGTCTGATTGAAATTAATAAACCTTTTCACACTGTGTCAGGCTGCAACCACAAATGTCAGTGGGTTTTATTGAAATTGCATGCGAGAGCAGAGCATAATTGTGACGTTGTGACATCCATCTTTCTCTCAACACTGAAGTGGAGCGTTCCCAAAGCATGATGCTGCCACCGCCGTGTTTTATGAGAGAACTGGTGTCAGGGGCGAAGTGTGGCATTAGTTTCCCCAACGCTCCCTTTGAACCACTTGTGGCAAACAAAGTGTTTAACACCCTCTCATTAACACTTCTTATATAAAGGTTCTTTCCATCTTTAGGTGAACTGAAGAAACCTCCATGAGATTATATAAAGATTTAGTTCAAATATTTGATTAAAATCCGATTCACTGTGGATGGATACAAATGCATGCCACAGTTTGTTTTCTTTTGTTGTTGTTTTTTAAGTCTGTCATATAAAACCCACGATACCTTGTGGTGGCCAATAACTATTGTGCATTGCCAATAGTTTTACAATGCATTTACCTTATTTTATTTTTTTCTGAATCTTTCTTTAACTAGAGATTTTAACAGAACATTTTTACAGAAACATGCTTCTGTCTTCTTTTGGTTTTTTTTCAAAACTGGATTTCAGCAACATTTTTTCTTTACCAAGTATACTTTTTGTCTGTTTAAAAAAACAAAACAAAGGTCTTCAGTCTTCCTGTAAACCCAGTCCGGTTATCCTCTTCCCTCCGGGCCTCAGTTCTTTTCAAAGGCCACTTCTGCCTGCCTCCCTGTTATTACCTCTGAGCTTTAATTAACAGACACACCTGTCACTTTGCAGCACATTTACACCGAAGGTCAAAACAGGGACGCTTGGGGAATTTATGCTACAACTGTATTTTACAATAGACCATGAAGCCCACATTCAGCTGCCAATCGGTGCCAAAGGAAAGCTGCTTTTTGGCAGTTATTTTTTTTCCCCTGGTGGGTGTTGTGTGTGTTTGAGGCAGGACTCTCACCTCGCAAGCGAGACCCGTGGTTGTTTGGAACAGCCTGGTTAGAGAGAACAATACTAATGGAAACATCTGTGAGGGCTTGCTGGGTGTCTGCCGTGCTAACAAGAAGAGCTAAAAGCCCAGAGTGACAGCCCTATTAGTGACTAATGGATCCTGAGACAGCTGAGACCCTCAGAGACCACCACGCCCAAGAACAAGCCATCGACTCCCCTCCTTGTTTTTTTTTTACCTCCATCCCTCTAGTTAAAGATCTTTATGGGTGGGGGAGGGGATCAGGGATGTGCTCTCAAGCTATCAGCGATCGCTCGGGGTAACAAAAGGTCAAGGACTCTCATTTTTCATCTCAGCCAATTACCCTCCTGTCCCAACCTGGCTTTCCCCTGCCTCTCCATCCCCACCTCCTAACCTGCCGCGCTCCATCCCGTCCTCTAATCACACCCAGTCACATGAACGCACGCATCACTCTCCTCGGAGACGCGCAAACAACCCCACACTGTCCTTCAAACCAACGGGGGGAAACGGGATGATAAACTTCAGCTCTCCAATAAAGTGAATTACTTTGATTTTTATTCCTTTTTTTTTTACGGATCACTCTGTTCATTTCTTAGTGTCCTTGGCGGCACTCGGTCACATTGGGACTGCATTTCTGAGACGGCGGTTTGGTTGTGTGTTTGGGTGAACCCAGGGGGGCGGAAGAAGAGGGTGACGGGGGTGGGGGGTACGGTCCAAATCAAGTAATGAGGGGAGAGGCTAGGGCAAGGCCTGACCTTCCAGCTCTCTGTGGTATGCTGAACATGCGGCAGGAAACAAGAAGAACATCTATCTGTCTACAAAAAGGGGGGACTGTTCGCCTGGAGGCAGGGATGCGGGACTCTACAGAAGATGGCGAATCTGCCAGAGCTGTCCAATGTGTGTGTGTGTGTGTGCGTGTGTGTGTTGGCTGACAGACTCGTAGCGGGGAGGAGGCACTAAGCAAGGGTGATGTTGGCGATTACTCGTGAAAAAGGACAACAATTAACCCTTCACTTCTCGGTGACCCTCTCATTCTCATGGTTAACCCCCCCTGAAGGTCAAAGGGCAACGGGCTCTAAGTGGCCTGTGGGTGTGCAGCAGACAAATCCGTGACAGAGTAGCAGCCAGCGCAGGAGACCGATCAAACAGCTGCGACTCTGAGGGCTGTCAAAGAAATATAAGAGAAGAGTGTGAAGTTTGCAACTTGCGAAAATATTCACAGCCCTTCAGCTTCCTCTTTTTCTACACGGCGAAGACGAACCGGATGAACTTTATCTGACAGACCAACAGGAGCCCATAATAATACAAGACATGGTAGAGATCAGTCCATTATTGAAATAACTGTCATATCATTTCAGAACCGATTGTTCACTGGAGAATACAAAGTCAAAACAGACCATTGGCTGAAATAGCAACACATTCAGAGCAGTAATCGAAGCCAAAACTCTGCAAAGTATACACATTTTGAATTTAAGATGAAAAGAAAAAAAACTTTCTCTGTAAATATGCGCTACCAAGAAACTTCAGCTTCAGCTGGTTCAATTTCTGCAAAGAAAAATATCCTGCTAAGCACCTTTTGCTTTTTCAGTCTATGAATCAGTTAATGCAATAAAACAAACAAAAACCAACAGATTAGCCCTGCACTGTATTCAAACGTTGAGCAGAAAGAACCGAGTTACCACATGATGAAGATGATCAAGTGTTCACTAAAGGAATGTTTTAGTGCAATATGTGCAATAAAAAGTTTTCTTTTTTTTTTTTTAAAAAAAGAAAGGAATTTAATTATTTGCATCTTTTAATGCATTTCTAATATTGTATTAAAAAAGGCTTAAATGAAAAATCTGCAGAATGTGCCAATTCATCTGATTGTCAGAATAATCAATAGATTGATCAATGACTACAATAATCATTAGTTGCAGCTGTAGAAAATGGTGAATAGTGCTTGTTAAAAATGTGTGTGTGGCATGTATTTTTATTCACCCCCCTTTACTGTGATACCCCAAAACAAAACCCCAAAGCCTGGTTGGGGGTATAAAACAAAATTTCAAGCTTTGGAGAGAGAATTGTACTCTCCAAAGCTGGGTGTCCACTTATACTGAGAGGCTGCGAGCAGAGAGCATCAGTCACAGAAGCAGTCCAGACAGCCGAGGTTTCTCTGGAGGAACAGCAGAGATCCACACCTCGGGTGGGACAACTTGCACACAACAAAACATTTATAAAGAACGGGTGTGTGGCCGAAAGAAATTCTTAAGAAGTGCAAAAGTAGTGTGATGGACACAGCAAGCAAGTGGAAAAACGTGTTCAAATAAAAAAAATAAAATAAAATAAATATTTTGGCTAATTTAGGCAGATAAACTACTGTATGTGATTCAAGGGTTGGACCGACAGCACATCCAGACGTTGCTGAACACTGGGAGTTTCAAAGTTAAAATGACTCAAAGTCTAAGCCAGTTCAGAATGCTGCTGCGTCCCATCTGACTATTCTGCAAATAAACCAGGGCAGAAATTGTCAGTCTGAACTTGCACGGTCGGTAGAGACAAAAGGTCTGCAGCCACGACCGGAGCTAAACAATTGTTCTGAAACGTGTCGAATCCGAGGAGGAACACATCCCGGCCGCATTTTTCAAATATTTTAAGCGCAAAAAATGTTCTCAACCTTTTATCATTTTTCTTTCACTTCACTGTTTTGCACTGCTTTGTGTTGGTCTATCACCAAATACCTTGCAGGTTGCGGTTGTTAAGGGGTATAAACACTTTTACAAGGCACAGTATGTACTTCGTACTCATTTTTGAGGGTACAATAACGTTTATTAGGATGGTTCTCAAGCCTGAAACTGAGAACGTGGGGTCTAAAAAACCACAACTGGCATCTTTGGTTTCCAGCCCTTCTGTGTTAAAATGTTTGATGTCTAACTGCGTCTGTTCAAGGCACACCACCGCTACCTCTCATCCAGCCCAGCAAGAGAAACCTGCCGGTTCTCACCTTAGCTGCAACGGCATCTGGTGAATCAGAGGAGACTCGAGTTGATCCTTATCATAAAACCACTAGAAAGTGCAAAAAGTCAAACTCAGGCAATGATGTGCAACAAGCCTTAAAATCAAATAATCTTTTATTGCACATGCATTATGTCAATCTAAAAAGGTTAGAACACTTAGCAAGGAAACAAATAAGACCCTACACTGAGAAATAATTGTCGCTTCCGATCATGCTGAGTAATTACCACTTGATTAAAGCGGTAATTAATCAGAGTCTGCATCTGTTTGTTGCCCTCCAGACAAGTGAAAATGCCACCAGTTCAGGCAGGTGCTTTGCTGATCTTTAGTGGCAGAAAATGGCCTCCAGAACGAACTTCAACTCATCCATAACAAGAGCTGGAGAAGTAGTGAAGACATCTTAAAAAGGATGGAGAGGAAGGTGTGAAAATTCCCAACACTCACTCTGACAGAACTTCAGCAAAGATCGTCTTCTTGGCCTCATCAAGTCTCCGTCTATTTTAAGGCTTTGGTACACCAAGGTCCGATTTAAGTGTGGCAGCACTCGGGGTGCGGCAGTGGCAAAGAGGTAGAGTGCAGCAAATTTGGAGGCCTTGGTAATCGACACAGGTTCCAGAGGTTCGAGTCCCAGCCCCATGACCTTTGCTGCATGTCTCCCTCCCTCTCTCACAACCCACCTTCCTGTCTGGCATCTTTCAAATAAAGGCCACTTGAGCCAACACGACCTTTAAAAGCACCGTGTGCGGTTCTCCACAGCAAGAACTCCCATGAAGAGGAATCCTTAAGCAAAGTATAAAAAGTCCTGGTATTTCTTCGTTGTATAGTAGAAAAAAATATATATTATTTTTTGTGCAAATTCTGTGCTTTTTGAAAACACTCTAGTCTGCTTTAGCAACAACACCTCTTGACTGTTCATGCGTCTGATTCTTTACATATGAACGTCTCAAAAAGATGACGCCACGCAGAGTTGTGATAGATCCTTCACCCCCGTCCTGTTTTCTTCTGTTTCTGCTTTGACTCTCACTCAGATCATCCCATCAACACATTTTCATCAAGACAGAGGTAAGCTGAGTAAATGCAAAATGCGTTTCACTCATCAAAGTGGGAAAACTATCCCAACTGAATTCCATATTAAAATGCAGTCAAGATGCTGGGACCCTAAACAGTCTGTTTACGGTTCAACCTCTCCAATATGGCTGGATTAAAACCACAGTGTAGCCGTACTGTCAGGCTGCTTTAGAGGGCATTTTCCCCTTCAATAAAATCATAACTGAAAACTGCTGTGTTTACCCTGGTTGTCTTTGTCTGATATTAAAACGAGTCTGATGATCCAAAACATTTAGAAGTGACCAAAACAAAAAGAAGATAAAACAAAAAGAAATGAATGAGGCAAATAACTTTTTTTCACAGCATTGTACAAACCACACATTTGTGCTAAACCATGCTAATCTAATCCTGCACCGATGACAATTCTCTGACATCAACACACAGGAAGTAGCTTCAATGGCAGCACGCTGTTTATATTTTCTTATTTCATAACTATGAGGGAGCCTATAGAGGCCCTGAACAAAGTGAAGTGACACTAACTCTAACACAAGAGTAAAATCGGATTAGCTTGCCAAATGAGATTATAACATCTAGTTTTAAAATATTTGCAAATTTGGCAAAATCATTAGCAGATCTGTACTTGTTATTGATGAAAACTGAAAAACAGTTTTACGAATTGTGTGTTGGGTTGTAGTTTAGTTTGCTTGGTTTCAGTGAGATTTGAATAATGACTCATCAAACATGTATGTAATTAATTAATAAACTGGCTTTTCACCAAGTCATAATCTGCTAAATCGTACTTGACTGAGTCAACCTGTCCGGGAAATTGACTTCTTCTTTGGCATAACCTGGCACCATGCATCTCTCCTTTTAAAATTTTTATGAAGTATTGTGCATTGTCTCTGTATAAAATAAATAAACAGGATAAACATGTTTTTTTGTTTTTTTTAATCACAATAACAAACCGTGTGACTGCAGCTCAAAAAGACTTGGCAAATTTTTTTTACTGCATTTGTGGCCCATAGATATGCAGACTCAGAACAGGAAAGCACAGGACGTGACTGATTTCAAAGAATGAGGTCATGTTTTGTGTTTGTGGTTCTCAATTAGTTCTGCATTTTGTTTATTTGTGGTTGTTGATTATTGTCCCTATTCCCTACATGCTCAGTCTGTTTGCTGAGGTTCGTCGAGCTTCAGTGGTCCTGCTCTTTGTGTATTAATTTAGATTCTCATTCTAAACGTTAGTCTTTAGCTCCTGATTAGCAAGAACCGGCTGTGTTTTGTGTTTGTTTCACAACAACACAGGTGTGGTTGTGAAACAAACACACCTGTGGTTGTTTGTCACCTTCTCTGTGGTTGTTTGTCACCTTCGTACCTGCTCGGGGTCTTCCCCAGCTGTTTTGCATTCTGATGAGTTAAACCTGCTCTCGTGTTTTTCATCCACCTTCCAAGTAGCTGAAAGAATTTCAGTCTTTGCCAGATTCTCTGTTGTCCGTCGTCGATGTCCCGCATGCCTGGTTTTTATTCCTCAGGTCTTCTGTGCCAGTTCTCAAATTTAAGAATTTGTCATCACTTTGCAATATGAAAATCCTGATTTATCGCCTGTTTTTTTGGGGGGGGGATCCAGATCCACCATTAAACACAAAAGCTTTAAAAAAAAAAACATTCACGTGTTTTTTGATAGGGTATATTGAATAACAGCGTAAAGGGGTGTCAATTATAAATAATGAAAACTAATTCGCCCTCCTTTTCGGACAAGTTCAAAAGACTGATTCTAGTTTTGTGTATGTGTGTTTAAATGTGTGCACGTACATATTCAAAAATAAAGAAATGGAATGGAAATTCAAAATGTCAGATCCAGCAACCAATCCAAAATACACACATTAGTGTGCTAACACCTTGGGACCCCATGTTGACGTTTAGCTCAACTTAAACAGCTTCATTACTTTCGCTCGCTCTGTGATCTTTGTTTTTCAGTTGTGATTTCTCTTTTCTTTTTTTTTTTTTCACAGAAAAGTCACAGTTAACAGGGGCAATCAGAAGAGGAAATCCGAAGTGCAGAGAGGAAATAAGATCAGAAGTTGTGGGAGAGTTATTTTCCCTCGCTGTTCTTCTCAATAACTTTCTTGCTTAAATTTCCACCAAATACAGTGGAAATTCAGCCAAGATTGAGAATTTACTGTGAGTCATTAACCGAGCTCATACCTTGTTTATGAGCACATGTGACCCTGATTTGCTCTGATTCCAGGAAGATGAGTATACCTGCACCACCGCAGGGAATCATGGCGTGGGTAAGTCCTGCCCCCCTTAAAGACCCCCTTGGTGTTAGTACAGAACGCTGGAGCCGGGCAGCTTGTGGCGGCTCCCCTGAGACACCAGAGGAGGGGGGTCGGCTGAAGCATCCTGGCGTAGGAGTGTTTCAGGGATGACTATGGCACTGTGTTTCATCCAGCATGGATACATCTGCTCAACTCCTTCACTCGGTTGTTCGTTTCACGTGTCAAAGACGTGGAGAGTTGACTGCAGCGTTTTCCAGGCCTCTCTTGGCAACAGGCGAGGACTTTAAAAGGCGTCCGCATGCGCGCTGTTCATTTGAACGCGGCTTTGACAGCTCAACGCGCTCTGAACAATCGTGAAGAACCTCTGAAGAAAGAGACGTGGCTGCGGTGTTTGACGGGGCCCGTCGGCGCTGGCTCCGATGCAGACAGGAGGACTGAAAACGAGGAAAGAACAACAAGAACACAGCTGGCGATGTTAGAGGAGAGAGAGAGAGAAAAGAGAAGAAAAAAAAACACATTCTCAGGTTGAGTCTCGGTCGTGTTTGAATACAGTAGCCCCCCTGTTGCGAGGGGAAGTACAGTCAGCTGGGTTTTCAGTGCATTTGCCCCCACACTATTAACTCCCACGGTGGTTTGAGGTTGTTCTACAGTAACAAGTGTGTGTAGCAAAGTTTACTGCGCCATTTTATTTGATCTGAATGAGTTTGTTGTATAGAAATATTACACTAGACCGGTGGACTGCTGGAGGTCTTGGGTGGAACGGAGCTCAGTTTATTGTCTTTTTTTGCTACCACCGATGCACCGATCATGTTCAAATGAGCCACATTCATTCCTTTTAGAGCATAAAGGATTTTATAATAAACTTCGACTGAGCTCGACTCTCCCTTGTTAATAAACTCTAATTGCTCCACTCTAATTGACCTGCAATTAGATCATTTTAAAGTGACTGTTGTTTATACAGACTCGATGCGTTTTGTTTGTTTTCTGTGTCCATTTCATCTTAGATTTTTACATATTTTGTTTTCTTTTCATAAGCCTTTGCTATTCTTGAGTTGGAGAAACGCGCAAGAATTCAAATGTGCGTGTAATGTATCTGCACAAATGGCAAGAAATCCTATTCTATTTGATTCTTTTCTATTCTATAACATTATGATGCAAAGAAACCTCTTTGGGGTGGTAAAGGTTTGGTTCCCAAAGCAGAAACGAGACGTAGCTTTTTCCCTCAAATGCGAGAAGAGCTCGGTGACTGTGTGCTTGCATGAGGTCAGGGTTTAAGCTGGTAAGAATATTTGTCTGTTTTTATAGAGATCTGTTATTGTTAATATTCTTCACCCTTCACCCCGTGTTTAGGTGGTAGACTGCAAACATGGATTCGTTCAGGTATAGCCTGCGGAAACTGAACGTTTTGTTTAGAAATCGCACAGTATTTTGGGACGTATGAGACTCTTAGTTACTCTCATGTTTATGAACGTGAAAGGTCAAAGGTCAAATGTTTCTGTTTCAGTCCTGAGACGGACGTGTGGCTTGTTAACTGGGTAGCCCAGTTCTCACTCTCTGACAGATGGATGTACGGATGGATGCTAATCCTGCATGAAGTTATTCAGTAGCAACCGTTAAGCTGCGCCCCATCCAGTAATAATTGCACCTTTAATTAACCCCCTGGGTGCAGCCAGTCATATTATTTAGTACTTTAAGGATGAATTTCCCTTTTTCCAACTCCAGCTCACCAGTCGTTATGATTCAGCCTCTCTGTCAGACATTGCCCATTTTCCAAAGTGGGACAAAAGTAATCCCACAACAAAAAACAAAAACGAAGAAAAGAAAAAAAAACCCAACTCTCTCACTGGATTTCTTTCCCAGCTGAAACTCTCGATGTTTAACTTTGATACTGGGCTTCCAGGTGCTGATCGCCTGCCGACACAGAGACAAACAGTGCCGTCCGCAGAACAGACAGCCATGCTGGAGTCTTTCGAGTGTCTTTCTGTTGACTTCACTGAAACACAGAGGAGGCGAGGAGGGTACGGGGGTTTAAAAAAAGCCTCCTGGATTCTGTTCAGGCAGCCGATCCCAACGCCGTGTGTCGATTTCAACTCCCAGGTACCGCAGGGGCCTCGTTTATGTAACGCATTAACAAAGAAAGAATCTTCTCCCTTTTCTGTGTCCAAATGACGACAATTATGATTATAGAGAACCGGTCCAGCTTGGCAGGACTGCGCAGTTCACAGTGGGTTAGTGTTTGAATTACATGCACTTAAGAACTGTGTTTAACTCTGCAGGTTTGTCATTTACCTGGCATGCAATTATCCTGCTGGGTAATTACGCAACTCTCGAGCACATGCGGACATTTTTTGCACGTGAGCGGAGGTAGACGGCTCTGCTTTCAGGGCAGCTGCACCTGCAGGGCTTGTCTCATTACACCGATATCTGACTTATCTGCTTGTAATTTCAATCCTGCTCATTGGGTCAGAGATAATGCAGATAGCAGAAGAGCAGAATTGAATGAACTGCAAGGCTAAGATGTGAGCGTTTTGAACGCTTTTGCTATACTTAGCGATCAGTTTGCCTTTTAATGTTGCTCACATATCTGGAAATCAGAGCTGTGAGCGTGTGACAGATCCATCTTTGTTCACTTAAGTTCTTCGCCTCTTAAGTGAACCTCCTCCTGCTGCCTCTCTTTCATCCTGGACTCGCAGAGCCGTGGCCGGGGCTCAGTTTCCCCGGCTGAAATTGAATTAAGAAAATCAACCTCACGTTCATCCCTCGTCTTTAATGAGAGAGGTGGAGGGATTTCTGAGGTGTTTTCTTTAGAAAGGTCTCGGCGTTCTGGGAAGGAAGCCTGGAGAAGTGGATTAGCCAACCCCAAACGCTACCCCGAAGGAAGGAAGAAACCGAAATATGCTGGACTACATCATCCGAGGCCAGACTCTCCTCTCACAGAGGAAGAACAAAAACCCCTGGAGTAAGCCAGGACAACGAGAGGTGTTATGAGAACTCTTACGGGGTTATTCCCTTCCAGCTCACAGTCAAACAGAGCTGAAGAGGAGAAGGAAGAGGGGGGGAAATCTAAAACACATTTTCAACCTTCGCCTCGACACGTGAAACCTGAACTGGAGCTGTTTTCTTTTCATCTGACTGGGACGGGGCTGAAGGCCTTCCACCGGGTCCCCTCTGCCCTCTCCTCACGGCGTGGGGGGATCCGAGCCGACCTGGTCGTCAGCCAGGACACGGCCGAGCTTCCCGTCCCGCCCTCAACCGTGCATCGCCGCCGCGCTCAACGGGCACGGATCTCAGTTCTGCAGGGTTTGAGTGTTTCTGGAAGAGGCTGCAACATCTAATTGTTTTCATTACCCCAGAACTTTTTAATAATTGGTCAGAGTACAAAACAAAAGCTCCAATATATTTCATAGCAATTTTAGATAATAGAGCAACACAATGTACCTCATAATTGTGGACGTAGAAGGATAATGACACACGCTTCTATTGTTTTACAAATCAGCAGACTGTGAAGCGCATTTATATTCATCCCACAATCACCCAGTGCAGGTCCAGGTCACATCTCTACCAGCTCCTCACATGTACAGATTGAAATGTCTGTCCATTAAGTTTGGATGGAGAGCATCTTTCAACATTACTGTTTTAGTCTTACCACAGGCCAGACTTTGACTGAGCCATTCAAACACATGAATATGTTTGATTCAACTTTTTTTTAATGTTGTCCTGCTGGATGGCCTCATCCTTTCATGTTGATTTTTTTTCTTTTTTTTTTGGCACTGACATGATTATCTTTCCTCTCCCCAGCACCATCCCCACAGGATGGTGCTGCCACCACCATGTTTCACCATGGGGATTCTGCACTGTGTTAATTTCCCACCACACATATTCAGATTTATGAAGAAAATGACGAATAATTGCCCTGCCAATATGCTTGTCCACCTGATGTGTGGATTTCTGCATCTCCTTACACACATCTAGACTCATAACTACATAATTATTTGACTTATGAGGCTGATTTATTTAGTCATGCGTATGAGAATAAACAAGCCTGAATGCAAATGCATTTTTAAAAATGATTTTCCCTTCCTTAAAAAAACAAAACAACAAAAACAATGTTTGTCCTTCACTTTGCAATTATCTGCATAAAAGCCAAACAAAAATTTGTTAATGTTTGAGGCTGCGATGTGACAAAAAGTGAAACTCAAGCTGGGAAGTACGGAAATGTTTGCAAGAGCAGCAATTAAGTTTTTGGGTAAGGTATGATGAGGGGACACTTATTGTCTTCAAGGCTGGAATTAGATGAGGATTTTTTTTTCTTCTTTTCTAATTGTATTTTGTGTTTACTGTAGTTGATGTAGACATGGCTGACCTCCAAACATCAGTTGGTGTAAGCGTAACCCAGCGCTACGTGTGCGTCTGATGCAATGGAAGGATTTTCTGGCGAAATAATGCTGAACTCAAGCGAACGCGGTTTCAGAACAGATGGGGGGGGGGGAAAGCGTGGGTGTGACACAGACCACCAGACTCTCGGCAGCTCCAGTACCTGCGACCTCAGCTCTCACACAAACACGCACACACTTTGAGAGGGTTTTCCTTTCCACCCCGACGCTCAGTGACGAGTAACCGTCCGCCCACAGCCGGTGCGTGGGGTCCGCGTCAGCACGCTGCAGAACACTCTGCTGGGTCGTGTGAGTGTTTGTGTGAAACGTGGGATTCCCTCTGCCACACGTAATGCGACTCAGACAAAAAAAAGTGTGATCTCCTAAAGGTCAGGGGGCTCTCTTGCAACTGAGTCTGGTTGGTTTTAAAAGAGGAATAAACCCAGTTTAGAGGTAACCCTCTCTTCTCAAAGCTGAACCTCTCGAATCTACCTTTTTGTTTTCGTTCATAGTGTTGCCGACTACTGGCACCCCTCACACACGATGACGGGTTTTGGTTTAAATGCATCACCATTCAACCGAGACGTTTTGTTTTCTGGCGGGAAATGAAAATCAAGCTCAAACAAAAGATCTGCATAATAGCGCTTTAAATATTATTTATACTCTTCGAAAAAAGACAGAGAAACGGAAACATTAGCATTGCAAAGATCAAACCGTTTTTGTAACAGATGAGCAGCTTTTGGCGCGTTTCTACTGTCCATTTTGATGATTTATTTTTGGTGACGACTCGCTGGAAGCCCTCCTCGCCATCACCCTAATCGTCAGCATTCTCCACTCTCTGCAGTACTCAAGTCGGTTACTTTGGTTGGGCCAACCCAAACTTTTAGTGTTACGTGCAGACAGAAGAAAAATGTTGGTAAAGTTAAAACCCTAAACCTCACCCATGGATTTATTGTGGTTCTAAGTGCACATGACAACAGCATAATAAGATTCCTGAAATATTGTTATGGCTCTTGGTGTGCTGCCCTAAGATTATACCCAGACTCTATGAAAACTTTCTGCAGAACATTTCAGACATATAATTAAATTTATAAGTATCAGAACTACAAATATTGTTCAAAAACCCAACTATTTTAAATCTCTGCGTTAAAAAAAAATTGGAACAGAAAAGAACACGTTTTATTTGTTTTGCAGGGATATATTTTTATTCCTCGATATCAAATTTTTTTACTTCAGCCGAAGTTATTCCTCTCCTTTCATCCAACTCTCGTAACAGTCTTGTTGCATTACATTTGATTCAGCGTTGCACATGTTGCGAGCACATCAAGACCAAGCGGCCCAAACCGTGCTCCGCTTAGTTTCACTTCTGCAAAAAAGGAGAAAAAGAAAAAAAAAAAACACGCGGCTCTCGCATTTTGCATTTGCTACTGGTTTTGGTCGAGACGTGCTGCAGGTTTCCCATATGGATTCTCGTCGGGGAGACCGTAAAGATCAACAAACCACAGCGTGTCAGCATGATTGCACTCAACTGACTCATGAGCAGCGACTTGATCTCCACGGCGTAGGCAGAGCAAAACCGCAGGGGAGGTGGGAGGTGATAACGGCGCAGAAAGGGGCAACAGCTAACCAAACCGCTGGGAATCCCTCTCAGGCTGATCAGAAGAGGTGTGGCGAGTTTAAAAAAAAAAAAAAAAAAAAAAAAAAAGAGGACAAAACGCTCGACGCGAACCTTTCGCAGAGAGTTCAGAGCTCTGCGGCTCACGGGGCAGGTGGGCAGAAAGTGCAAACCTCGAAAAGGTCAAAGGTTTCTCCACATTAGCACCTTTTTTTTTTCTCTCTCCCTCCCTCCTCTCTCTTTTTTTCTTCTTGTGAGCTGAAGCAAAACTCCCAGGTGAGACAGAGCCAGACAGTTAGTGGAGTTTTTCAAAAAAAAATTATTCATGCTGGGAAAGTGGGTCACTTCAGGTAAACCGGTCAACAAAAACAACCCGAAACGCCCCCCCCCCCCCCAAAAAAAAAAAAACACCTGACTGTTGCAAGTAAGCGGTATTAAAATATGCAGGAAATCGATGACAGCGCATGGTGCCGCTCTGTAATTTCTGCTTGACGAAGCAAATTTATGTCAACAATGACAATTAGGAGTTTCACCTGTAGGAGTTGGGATGTAAATTAAAAGAAAAATGGTCTCGCTTTTGATTCCAGTAAACTTGAGCTCATGCTAACTTGTTGCGGTCTGATATATTTGGCCGTTTCGACGAAGAAAAACAAAATTGTGCGTGGGGAAACGACGCAGAAACATTTACTGGACTGGAGCCGAACGGGCCGGAGCGGAGACGACTGCAGATACGCCAACTAACATCTCACACCTCCAGAATAAGGTTTACAGCAACAATATTTCAGCACTAAAAAAAAAAAAACAACTAAAAAAAAAACTAATTTACGGTGAAATACCGGCACCTGTGGTTGCCAGAATTTTAGGGTAAAATCCGTATTTATCTGGATTTTGCCATATAAAAACTGTAAAATTCTGGCAACCACAGCTGCTGATATTTTAGCGTAAATTAGAAACTTTTATTTTTTTTAAAAGTGTGGACTGTTACTGTACATTAAAACTACAACATATTTATGGCTGTGTTAGAGCTCTACTGCACCTCGCACATCACACTGTGTGAACTTTGACACATTTGTGAGGTTTGTGAGATGAGTTCTTAGTTAGATTATGTTTATTTATTCCTTGTATTTAATTATTCTTTGTTACAGTTTGATTCATTTTCCTACTTCCCCTGTTTGTGTACTCTCCCTCGCCCCCTGTGGCATTTCCTCTCTCTCTCACACCTGCAACCCCTTAGCTAATCAGCCGCTGACCTTTTGCTTTCACTCTCCAGTATTTACAGGTCTCTCTCTTCGCTCCTGTTATTTGCCTCCCCAGTGGATGCTTTGTTCCCTTTTTTTGCATCCTCCCTGCTGTTTGTAAGTTCTTGTCTCTGCACTTGGGTCCGCCGTCATCTAGCACAATCGTTACAGTAGAAGGAAAGAGATTTTAAATGATTTACAGAGAGCAGCGCTTTCATCTTCAGCTCCGTCCAGCTTCCCCACAACAGAAAGTCATTTACAAACTTTATTTGCCGATGAACTAAATCAGATTCAGCTGGAATCGGCCCATTTTATTCAGAAAGGGGGCTAAATAAAAATGCATGAAACTCCTTGAGATATTTAGCAAAATGTTTGAAAACCATGACTTTCTTTTTTGTGGTTGCCGTTTTTGTTTTGATCCATCAGATGAAATCTCAATAAAGTAAGGGGCATCTTGTGTTTTGAAAGGTGCAAATATGTGCAAAACAGATGAGCAAAGGCTTTATTTTTGTTTTGTTGTTTTTTTTATACTTGAGTTTTTCTGCCAACTCGTGAGAGATTTGGCCTGCTTTCCATTTTTGTGAGCTGACAGGACGGCTAGAGGTGTTGTATATCCGGGCGTTATGTTCTGGGGCTCGCCCAGAACCACTAAAGAGCTGGGAAACGACTTTGGGGTCATGCGGGGTGAACATCTCGCTCTCAGGGTGAGGGCCCTGATTGGAGCTGTGGCGACACTGTTACTGCGTTTGGTTGGCAGCAGATGTGCGGCGGGCGATCGAGTTGTTTCGGGCTCCTGAAACCCGGTCTTTCTGCTGACACGCCGAGCCTGACGTGACGAATTAATTTGATCGCCACGACATTAAAAAAAAAAAAAAAAAAAAAACTGGACGAAAGAGAGAGAGAGAAAATGAAAGCTGGCATTTTACAGGCAATCTTAAATCTGCATTTGCCTTCCTTTGGTCAACAGGAGTCTGTGTAGTCGCTCAGTCTCTTCTTCCTGATACAGCTTGCCCAGACGTCTGGTTCTGATGGGGGAAAACCCGAACCTGGTACCGAGGAGTGTTTTTTCTTCCGACGCTCAGAACTCCTCCCATCTGCTGCCCACCTGACGGCCTTTCATCCAGACGAGCCAGACGGGAGCGCAAACACGGGGGGCGGGAGAGTAAAGGCTGGCAGGTGTGCAGAGAGAGCCGGAAAACGTGGGCTGATTTAAACCGGACCTGAGAGCGGGAGCACTGTAAAACATCTGAAGGTGGTTTAACCTGAAAATGAAAGCTCAGACAGCTACTGCCTTCTAAAATGCAAATAAAGTTGTTTTGGTTTTCAAGTTCTTCAAATCGATTTAACAAGAGACAAGTTGTCTAAACGGTGTTTGCTAAGTTCTGAGAGCGCATTCATTTTGAATTGTGAGTTGTTATAAACTTATGTGGAAATTTGAACCAAATAAACATTTCACAATATTATGCCAAGAAAGCTGGCCTCACCCAGCTGAACAACAACAACAACAACAACAACACGCATTTCTGAATCATTTTCCACTCACAATGTCAACTTAAAATAACTAATTGCGCTAGAACAATTTTAATTGTTGATTCAACTGGAATGGAAAAAACTAATTTTTATTAAACATCACGTTGCATTTTGCTGAATGACACTTAGTTTTGAAAAGATTTTCACTTTAACAACGTGAGAAGACGTTGTCCTCAACCATAGCAACCAAACAGCTGCATTAAAAGTAACAGTTGCCTTAATAATCTATGAAAGGCATGTCAATAATTCTCGCCTTTTTCTTCTAAGTGCAAACTTAAAAACCTTTGCTTACTCAAAATGAATAAAAAGCTACAACTCACATATAAAAAATACCCATCTAGAGTCAATGCACAGCTTCAGTTATTACAACTAAAAACCAGCGATCAGGCCGAACCCTGGGAGTAGTGATGGACTCTGACCTGAACCTCCAGAGCCACATAAAGAGAGTTACAAAGTCGGCCTTCTATCACCTGAAGAACATTTCCAGGATTAAAGGACTAATGTCTCAGCCAGATCTAGAGAAACTCATCCATGCGTTCATCTTCAGTCGCATTGATTATTGCAACAGCGTCTTCACAGGTCTGTCCAATAAATCAATCAAACAGCTGCAGCTGATCCAGAATGCTGCTGCTGGCGTTCTCACTAAAACCAGGAAGATAGAGCACATAACACCAGTTTCAAAGTCCCTCCACTGGCTCCCTGTAGCTCAAAGAATAGACTTTAAAATACTGTTGTAAGTTTATAAATCACTGAACGGCTTAGCACCACAATACATTAAAGATCTGCTTTTATTGTATCAACCCTCCAGACCTCTCAGGTCTTCCGGTTCTGGTTCTGCTCTGCATCCCCAGAACCAGAACCAAACGAGGAGAAGCAGCTTTCAGCATCTATGCACCACAAATTTTTATAACAAACTTCCAGAAAACTGTATAACAGCTGAAACACTGGCTTCCTTTAAATCTAGACTAAAAACCCACCTGTTTAGGATTGTATTTGAAACGTAATCATTACAAATTTATTGATGGAACTTGACTTAATGCTGTGTTTTGATTGTTGATTTTATCTTGCATTGTGTTTCTGTGTTTGTAATGATGTGAAGCACTTTGAAATGCCTTGCTGCTGAAATGTGCTATACAAATAAAATTTGATTGATTGATTGATATAGGTTCAAAACCCTAAAACGTGCAAGATTTCTTTGACTTGACCGCTGTCACAGCGAGGAGCTGCACTGTCGGTTCCCAAAACAGCACACGCAAAAAATAAAATAAAAATTTGTAAATGGCGCACGCAGGGTCAGAGAGACACTGCTGGACCGTGGGAGGCTTGAAGAGTAAAAGTTAGTTGGCAACTTAAATGTGGCTCGAATGTTTTACAGTGAGGGGAGCGGACAGGTGGAGTTTAGAGGAAAAGAACCAGGAAAAAGAAGCCACTCGCTGTTGTGGGTATAAACCCAGACACAAACATAAACACTGGAAAGAACTTGAATAATTCCCCTTTCTTGGCTCCCCCTCACCTCCGACTGAGCATAAACAAATTTAAGATGGAAAACCCTCCGCTGGGCCCAGCAGGCCTCAAAGAGACGGCGGTCTGAGAAGCAAAGGAACATTTTGTTGTTTCAGACCAACATCTAAATCACATCAGCAGTAAACTCAAGTGGCTCGGGAGAAATTTCATCCCGCTAGGTATCACTTGGTCTTTCTCAAATCCTTGGTCTGAAATAGAAACGAGAAAATAGCCAGACAGTCTCGCATTTCACCTCCTCGACAGGAGACATAGAAACGCTCCCATGTGCTAAAATCATAAAAACGACACATCCTCGGACCCTCGCTTTAACGAGGGTCAGGCCTCTGAGCGATGTGCACCGGAAAATAATGGCGTCCTCCACCTGACGGCTTCGGACTCTCCGAAGCCGTCTCTCTGTGAAGCAACACAGTTAAAACAAACACGTGGTTACTGGGTGCAGGGTTTTCTCTGCAGACGACTGCAGCTCCACGGTCTGACTGGTAGTGACATCATGGCTGGGTCTGCTCCCAGAGGTCCCCGGCTGCTGGGACAAGTCCAAGTCCACGTCTGCCAACAGCCGCACACACACACACACGCACACACACGTTTCACAACAATGCAGCCACAACAGATAGTCTCCCTCTGTTTTGTTCTGTCTCTCTCTGTCTCAGAGATGCTGAGGTGGTCCCAGGCCTGGTGACAGCGTTCAGTGACATTTTTTTTCTTTTCCTCTTTTGATGTTTCTTTTTTCCCCCCCATCAACACTCTCAAGTTCCAAAGATGGTAAACAGAAACTTAACCGCAGCCTCTTAAAAACAGCAAAGTGTGCAAACTAAAAATGGCAGGGCCACATTTTTCCCTTTTTATTTGAGTGTGACATTTATGGGAATCCAGTGCGGATAATTCTGCACAGGGGTGATAACTGCACGCTCCACCGACCAAACCACGTGCAGCCTGACGCTGCGTACATGCAGACTACGAATTATTCTTATTCCTTGCATTCATTTACCAACACTTTTCTCCTGGCTGCAAGTAATGTTAATATTTCGAGTGGCTCAGATCCCAGTCTGTGGAGGGAGTGAAAGATTAGAGTGGCAGCGAGGATTAGAGTTCATTTAACGCAGCTGAACACGACTGGTCAGCAATCACAGGAAGGTTTTGATTGCTGCAATGCAATGAATGCTTTTTCCCCCCAAACTATTGATATGGACTTCTTACCTTATCAGGTGATTTTTATTTAATTTCTTTTTAATGTTTTGTTGTTTTTTTTTTAGCAAAAAATGACACTTCTCCTTTAGTGCCTATTTCAGCTTCTAGTCAGAACCAAAGACGTTGATTTAATGTAAGCATTAAATTAAAATCTGCCTAGCGCATGAATACGTCTGAGCGTGCCAGTAATAATTTGGATTTTCTCCCTGTGCATACGTGGGTTCTCTCTGGGTACTCCAGTTTCCTCTCATCCTCCAAACACGTGACTGTTGGGTGGACTGGTTACTGAGAAATGAGTGTGTGAGGATAAATGAGAATGAATGGATGCTACTTTGCTGAAATCTTTGCAAAATAATTTCAATCGCTCAATCTTAAAGTTACTTTAGACACATGCAACCAAACACCGCAGTAATAAGGTCTAAGCATAAGTGAATACAAAGCTTCTTTGCAGACCAAATTCAGAACATTGACTTCCAAGAATAAATTAAAAATGGAAAGTAAAAAATCAACTTGCAAGGGGAATAAAGTCCAAAATCTTTCTAGTTACCGTTTTAGAAATTTGACTCTAAACTTGTATTACCACACAGTTGAAGTGGTATTAGTTACGTACAGTAAGTCGGTTATGAACCCTGAAGGAGTCTTTATGAATGGTTATGACTGTTGTGATGAAGTGTAATTTGGTAAAAAAAAAACAACAACTTTGCATTAAAAATGTTATTATTTACCAAATAACACTTCCTGACAACAGTCAGACTCCTTCATGTTCACAACAGGGGTTGTCATGTTTATAACAGTGTCATGTCAGTCTTATGCACACCCCTTCAAATAAAGTGTTACCCAATATTTATTCAAGGAATGATCAATAAATTAAACACTAAAAAGCTGCCTGGGTCCAGTAGCGTTAGCTCAATAATCTAAATATCTTTACTTAATATTTTAATTGCTAAAAAATATTTTTGGAATTAAAAATGTTGCTTATTTTGTTGATTAGTTTTCATTTAAAATGTAATTCATTAATTACAGACCCTGCAAATAACTTGATTAAAAAAAAAAGTGAATAGAGTCCCACTGCTAAAACGTACTGAAAGCTTCCTGAACCTCCACTTTACAACCAGGGTACGTTTCAAACTGTGTTTGTCATGTTGGACTATCACTGCATCATCACCTGGTGTAGAGAAAGAGTTGATCCGGAACTGTCCCTGCTAAATAAGTAATGTTTTAACATAAAAAAAGAAAAAGAAAAAAATTTGGCAGAGAGGACCAATGGGGATGATCTCTTGAAAACCTGAACCCACAACCATCTCCAGTCAAACACGCGCTGATCTGGGCTCACTGCTTTATACAGAAGGTTTAGAGACTATGAGTATATACAGTCTATTTTTACATCAAGAAGACTGCGGTGTTCCAGGCCTCACACAGACACAAACACCATCTCGCTCCACACGATTACATGCAGAGCCTCACCACCCACTGCTTCGTGTTTGTTTAATATGGCATCTCAGCACGGGAACGGTATATCCTGCTCCTATCTTAATAAGGGCCCAGCTAATTCATCACCACAGCACATTCGCCAGAGGTCTGGTGCCAACGGCGGCTGCTTTGTGGCACGGGCCAGACTTCGCTCCAACAAGCTTTCTCTCCTTTCTGTCCAGCCAGTGGACAGACAGCTCCCATAAGCTCTCTTATTCTTGTCTCTAAGTGCACACAGACACGGGCGCACGTGCACACGCGCGTGCATGCAGACTTTATTAGGGCTGGCACCAGACCTGGAATTTTGTCTGTCTTGTACCAGAGATAATTAGAAGTGCTGAGAGAACAGATTTGAACTGCTCTGTTCCTGGAGCGCGCCATTAGCGCGAGTTTGTCACTAAAGTTGTGATAAAAGCTGAAACAGGATAATCTGTTTTAGATATATACTTTCACCTTCCTTAACACTGTTGTTCACCTGACTTTATTTACATACAGTATATATTTTTAATTGAATCAGGTCAGGAACTCACTGACACAGTAATAGTGGTAAAAAGCAGGATGTGACTGCTGGTTGAGGACGTGAAATATGTTGTGTTTATGAGTCCTTTTATGTTTCATTGTTTTTTTATTGTTTGCCTTTATAATTTTTCATCAAAAAAAGAAAAAAAAAGAGGCATGAGCCATTATTTTAGGAAGGTGACAATATGATATGTGCATATAAACACACAAAATGCATAAGGTTAAGAAATGAACTGCTTTTACTCAAAGATGTGGTTCATCAAGAAGTTGTACATTAACGTTATTGCTGGAGACGAAACAACAAAGATCTTAGATTTGTGCCGCCTGTTTATGGTTGTCCTCTACCTTGCATTTTGACCACGCTGCACATACGACTAAAGAAAAACGGAGGCAGCAAAGCTCACAAAAAGCCAACCGGGTTCTCTAAAACCATGTCACGTTTGAGGAACAGAGAGTGAAGCAGAAACCTCCAGACAGAGAGCAAATGTGAAGCGACGCATACAAAATTAGAGCGTGATTTTTTTTTTTTTTATCCGTTTTTTCTTCTTCTCAAACTTGGGGAAAAAATGTTACTTCTTCTAATGAAACAAAACTGTGGGGAGAAGGGAGATAACGCGGATGGTGTTTGGTTTCTGCACGCAGCCGCAGCTACAGTCATGCATGAAGGGCCTCTGCTCTGGGTCTCATCTGGAAACACCTCAGGACAAAACGACTGATTTCAGTCCCACCACTGTGCAACAAAGTGCCTAAAGTGAAAGCTCGTCTGGAAGGCTCGCAGTTACAATGTCGTACTTTCTTCTGACACATAATGCATAATCCTGGTGTAGAGGGGTGAAAACTGGTTTTATTCATTTACCTAGTAAATGAAACCAGTAATTAAGAAAATAGGCACCCCAACATAAATTTTCGTTTTGTATCTTTAATTTCTCGTTGTAACAAGTTCTTTAGTGTTATTTTAATTAGTCCTATGCAATTCCACACACGACCGCTAGGGGCGCTGTCGCGTTGTTGGCATAGAGAAGATTGAGCACACAAGGAGAATAAATCTTCCGGTTGAATGTGACGGAAGCTGAAGAAACATCAGACAGGGAAACGTGACTGTGGGGAAGATGAGACAGTGGAACGTGTTATTTTGACTTGTAGGAATTATCTGAATTCAGAGAAACAAATTAATTGGGAACCTTTGTAATATGAAAATAAAATTTGACATTATTGAATTACTGCAAAAGGACTCGGGAAGCAGAAGATACGAGGCTATATTGGATGTTTTGAAACGGTATATAATAGAATACAGTTTTTCTTCTTTTTTTGTCATGACCACCACCAACTCCTTACCAGTCGGTGGCGATAATGCTCACCCAACGTTTCTTACCAACCGCCAATAAATTTCAAGAAGAAGAAGAAGGAAGCTCAACGTGTGTCTCGTCTTTCTCATACCACAGTATGAGAAGAGTCGAAAACGTTCTTAAATTGAATGTCAACGAATGAGTCACATAGTTCGTTTTAGTGATTGTTATTGTGTACAAAAACGGGACCTGTTCTGAAGGCTAATTGGAGCTAATGCCAGCGGAGTCCATTTGATCTTGTATTTTGCACGTCGAGATAGTTCTCACTCAAAGAACATTATTTTGGTTTCTTTATGGTATTTTATTTGATGCTTCTTTATGGGTTTGTTGCAAAAACCAGATAAACCGTATATTTAGTACATATGTGTGAAGCTGAGTACCGAGGCACAACAATAAAGCAGTATTGCGCCTTTTTCAATTTTATATTAAGAGTGGAGTTTGTTATGTGAGATGTAAAATATTATTGTTCTATTGAAACAATTAATATTGCTAAAAGCCAAGATGCTTAAATGTTCAAATATATTTTATTTGTGCTGATTAAAATGGTAAGAGCTATTAAAATAGTTAAAAGCCATTTCATATATTTTTACTTTGATAAGTACAAAATGTCTCAGAAAAGGGGACAAGGTATTGGATTTAAAGCACCAACTACAAAATTAATATAGTTTAGAGAAGTAAAAGCGATTTGTGAATTCATGTTGTCATTTGATGGAATTCATAATGCTAAATGGAGCATGTTAAAAGAATGATTGTTTGGTTTAAAGGAATGTTACAGCCATTTCTGATGTAATGAAGCTAATGGTTCTCTATTGAAGTGTGCAGTACCTGAAGTATGTTGTATATGAAGTGTGTTCATAACACAGATGAAGAATAAATCTTCTGGTTGAATGTGAAGAAAGCTCAACGTGTGTCTCGTCTTTATATTGCTGAGGAAGATCATTCTCTGCAATTCCCTCAGCCATCCAAGGTTGCAGGGCAACACAGGCTTACATCTGACTTACCTATTGCCAAACCATGCTATTTTACTCTAATGACCTACAAATTCTGGCAAAGGAGGCCAGCTGTTTTCTGAGAGCCTGTTTAGGTGGGGAGCTCTCGCCACGATGGACGGCGCGTCACGAACCTAGGCAGAGGTGAGCTGCGTGGCGTTTTCAGGACATTTCAGGGCAAATTTAGCACAGATTCCTGTATCGGGATGTCGAGCAAATCTATTTTTAAAACGCATAAGGGCCAATCACTGTTTATGTGATGCTGTTTAATCCTCACAGCTGCAGGAGACCTTTCTTGTGGTCAAACCTCTCAAGCCAAATCTCCCATTTGTGCAGAAAGAGGACTGTGTGTTCCCTATGAAGCTCAACGCTCGAACCGCACTTGAACCACATCAATCTATAACTATTTATTTTACAAGGCAGACTGTATTCTATGTAAGCCAACACGGTACCATTGAACTAAAGTGAAATGGTTTACTCTAGAAAGCAACGTGTTGTGACACCCGTAGACCGTTTTAACGTTTTTGTCACGTTACCAAAGCACACTCCAGTGTACTTTTATCTGGATTTTGAACGATAGAGCAACACAAAGTACTTGTTGCCACAATCTATTAGAAGTTGTGTTAAATTTTCTAATTCTGGTCAATTTGAGATTAAAACTTTTGTGATTTTTCTTTATTTTTGTTTCAATATTTGCTCATTTATTCAGTATTTTTCTCCAGAGCCTGAGTTTCCACACACTCCCGCACCTGTTCCTCATCTATTCATTAACTCTCCTGCGTAGCTTTTGGTAATCAAACTCCTCGGTATAAATACTCGTTCGTTTCAGTCATTGCTCTGTGCTTTTGTCTTTTGTCTTTGTTGTTCTCAAAGCGCTTTTCTCTCTTAATTACTTCTCCTCCTTTTGTTTTCCATTTTCAGCAAGCTCCCAGACTTCCTCATGTCTGCATTTGGTTCCCAGCAACACCAAAACATGATAATTGCAACGCAGAAGAAAAATGACGCATGGATTTTCAAGATAAAAATCTGAAAAGTGTGGGTGCATTTCTGTTCAGCTCAATATGGGTCAATAAGCAGAGCTGCATTTTACTGCAATTAGAGCTGCACGTCGTCTGGTTTGTGTCTCTTCTAGCTTTGCAGATCTACAAGCTTGTTTTTTTTTTGCAAGATAGGTCGAGTTCAGTCAAGTTAGATGGTGAACATCTGTGAACATTACTTTAGTCTTGCTATAGACTATCTGTTGCATTTTGACTGTAAAACATGACTATGCTTTGTCTTTGTCAAACTATGTTTTTCAAGGAAAACTTCTCAACAACTTTCTGTTTAAAGCGTTTTGTTTTTTCTTCTTTTGGGTCTTTGACGCTGATTTGCTCTCTAATATTTTCCATCAAACCTTTGAGGTCTTCACAGAACAGTTGCATTTATACCAAGATTAAATTACACACAGATGGAGTCTATTTACCAAGCAGGTGACTTCTGAAGGCAAATTCCTGCACCTGATTTCATTTAGGTGGATCAAAGAACGAAAATAAATGGAAATCACACTTCTTTCTTCTGTTTTGCAGCTATGTGCCACTTTGTGTTAGTCAACGATGTAAATCTCTAATTAAACTTTGTAGTACTAACATGCAGAGGGTTTGCAAAAAAAAAAAAGAAAAAAAAGTTGATATATGGATACTTTTCCAAGGCATTGCATACAGGCCAAAAGGTCTAACTCTTGACAGCTATTAAGAAACTTTGGAAACACTAAACTCATAAGATTTATGGTCCGCAATTAAAATAAAAGGCACTGAAGTTTTCAGAAATTAAATTTTTCCTCATTGGCCTCGTTCAGTTGTGCCCCTTCAAGCTTTCAGTCTGAATTATGAGTAGATTAAATAACACCAAGATTACCGTGAACTGTTTAATACGTCACAATCCGGATCGCGTCCAGCCGCGCTCCTTCTGACTGCTGAAGCCTCCATTTGTTTCTAATAATCCAAACATGTGACGTGTTAGCGCCGGCTAAGTCCTTTCGGGTTCTGCGTCTTTCGGGGCTAAAATGGGGTAATTTGTTTGGTTTTAATAAAGCAGGTGTTTTTCTTGGGTCAGCCTGTCAAGGAGCAAATTGCTTTCTAATCACATCACGGATGGAAAGTCCAGATGACGGTGGACGGGGCGCTGTGCCACATCACTGCTGACCCAGTGTTCGACATGAGCCTCTGCTTGTTCCGACACTCGCTCAGCTCAGCGTACAAGCTCTGTTTTCTTTAAGGGAAGCAAAACATGTCGGTTCATTTGCCCCGGTTTAGCCTCCAATCGCGGTGATGATGAGGAGGAGGAGAGGCGGCGCCAGTAACAGCAAGTTGCCCAGTTGAAGAGCACGTTGCAGGTTTTAAAATCACAAATCGGGTTGGTCTGCGCCCGACGTCGACCAGCCGAGTTTTATTTATAGGCCGTTTAGAAGAAGAAGCTCAAAGGTAGTTTCTGAACAATGGGCAGCGTGTGAAACGCAGCCAAACCAAAGACGGCTAAAAAACATAAAGAGGGAACATGTTGTGCCAGTCCTGCTAAAAACAATGTAGCATGAAGGCGTGTTCACACACACACACAGAGGCACAGAGAGGGAAAGGTGCTCCCCAGGAAAGAGCCGGGGCAGCACAAGGATGCCTGTGTGACCATTCAAACAAGCAGAGTGTGGCTGCGGGCCTAAAACAGCCGGCAGCACATTTCCATAACAGGAAAGGTTGGCGTTGTGGCTCGAGGGGTTTGAAACCGTTAGCACAAGCCTTTCTGAGAGATCCCGCCCCGGTCCTCTACCTGTTGACTGAACTCCACTTACAGTCGACTGCCCACTTAATGTGTTAGATTATATACAGGATAAATTATTCTTTAGGGACTTTAGCACTTGACAGCTAAAGTCTGTAGCTAATTTGCAAGGTGATTCTTCATCCCGTGCATCCATGGGATTCAGCCAAGTACTCATGTTTCCTCCACTATATAAGTTACTATAAATACTGAATTGCTCTTAAATATCACTAAGTGTGTGAAGGGTTTTCCATTATATCTCTGTAAACTGATGACATGTCCAACTTTCACCCACTGGCTGCAACCCAAATTTCAACCCAAATTTTCCCTCTGTGTTTTTCAAAGATAAAATAATTTAATCATTTTATTCCGTCAAGAGTTTTCATTTAGTGTTTTTTGGCAGAAAACAATGTAAATGGCTGAGTACTTACAGTTATCAGTGATATACGGTGGTGGCAGCATCATGCAGTGGAGAGGCCTTAGCATTTTTAAAATTATTATTAAAAAGCAAACATTTAATCAATGAGAATCAATGGTAAAAAAATATCTTTTTTGTAACAACCCTATTCCAAATAAAATATCACATCTATGTATCTTAAGTCGAGCTTCCTTCAGAGCAACAATAGGTCCTAATTGAACACTAATTAAAAACTGAGGTAGAGTATGGTCGCTGCGCTTGAGCTTGTGTTTCGTGTGAAACAACAGTAGAGGAAGCAGAAACAGCTTCTGGTCTTTCTCCTGCGACGGGCCGCAGGGCCTCAACTCGGCCCTAAGGAATAAAACGCTTCTGAACGCAGCTTTTTATGAATCTCAACACCTGTAGCGCACAAAAGCCTCCTGTGAGCGAAACAGTCACCTGAACACAGCAAGCCAGTCTGAGTAATGTTCTAGTACAGAAATAAAACTTTGATTTACTGAATATATTGAATTAAAAAAAAAATACTAATGTGCATTTTATTTGGGTCAGTCTTTAACTGAATAAAAAAAAATAAATATTGATTATAGAGTTAGCTAAAATCTATTCATTTTATGACCTTTAGCCTCTTTCTCGCTCGCCTCACGGCATTTTCTCGTAGCTCTCTCTTGACTGAGATTGAAAAAATATTGACATTGGAGTGGCTTAAAAAAAACAACAAAACCCAGAGTAGCTAATGGTTATAATTATCTAACATAATTAAGTCCAATAATAACAACAGATAATACTTCTCTGTCTAAGTGCGTGCTTGTTGCTGTGTCTGCGGGGATCCTCCCTGGAAAAATGGGCAGTGCCAGCCGTCCACCTACTGAACCCAGCCAAGCCTCACCTTGTGGGTGTGTGCGGCTCAGATTGCAACCCGCCAGGATCGGGTATGAGACTCGAGGTTTGAGGATCTCCCCTGGTGTCGCAGAAAACCCCCTACAGCACGAGCATCTAGGGGGAAAGAGCAGAAAGTTTCACCTTGTCAGGAAAAAAAAAAGCGGGCAAAAGTGTGTTCATTCCTCTGCATGGCAAGATTTTAATAGCATTTAGGAGAACCTGATTAATTAAAGAAATCATAATGACAGTCCGCTGGAGTCCGTGGAATGATTTGTCTGTCTGGAACGGCAGACACAAGTCCATTTACCTAATTAAAAAAAAAAGAAAAAAAAAAAAAGGTCTTTGGAGCTCTGCTGTTTACTGCTGTGTGATGGAGGGCACAAAATACAAGCTGTGCTAGAAATATGAATAGAATGGAGGTTGGTGCAGAGCGAAGAACTGATGAGAAATGGTAACAACAGATGGGCTGACAAAAATGATTACGTTTCTTTTTGTTAATTATTATGAACCTTTGATGGCAGGAAAGCAGGACTGTAATCAACAATGCAGTAAAAATAACAATCTGCTGACGCAGCCTGCCAGATGCTGAAGCTGCATCTATCAATATGTAAGTGAGATCAGAACGTTTATCTATTAGAGAAACTTCCAAAGGAGATTATAAGAATCGCCACAAAAGTTGTTCATTTGTTTCTGTTTTAACATCTTCAGTTCAGTGGTCGAATCTTGATGCTGATTCTCAATTGAAATGAGGTTTTGACTTTGACTGGGCCGTCGTCACACATGGATGCGCTTTGATTGTTGCGGATCTTTTAGCCCTTTATTTACATCCAGGTCCTGCTAGATAAAAGAATCCCCACAGCATGTTGCTGCCACCGCCGCCACAATCTCTCTGGATAGATTGGCTGCAACCACAAACGCACCATCTTCAATGGACCATGAATTTAGCCACAAGAAACTCTTACCCAATACTGTCTGAATGCTTTTAATACAGGACAGATTTCTCATACAGAGTAAATAATCTTGTTTTGACAAGTTTAAGAAACTTTTAAATTAACCCATGTTTAATCAAGAATTATACTGCTGTTTATTCTGTTTAACACTGGTCAGGACTCATGTTTCATTTAATAGAATAATTTAACACTTTACATCGTTTGTGACTCATTTTTAGTTAAATAACTTGAAAGTGTGATTAGTAAATATATAATCCTGTTTCAGATTCAGCTAGATATAGTTAATCCAATTGCTTTTTTCAAAAATAATTGAGGATAGTTCAACAGGTAGTGAAAGAATTTGTCATTTAGACTGAGAAAATGTTGAATGAATATGAGTGATTTATTTCTAGACATTAGTTTATCATTAAATCAAAAACACACAGTCCCACCATGTGTTTGCTAATTGCTGCTGGCTAGTCTGGGGAGTTGAGTGGGAGAGGTGGTGTGTTGGGGGCTCCAAGGCGGGGCTTTGGGTAAGTAGGCGGGGCTTTGCATGAGCAGGTGTGGCGTCACCTCTGAATGGTTGCTTAGAGATTGAATTAGTCAACAATGCAATGAGATAAAGAGAAGATAATTGGTAATATTGTGTAAAGGCGTGTTTTGGAACAAGGACGCAGAAAGTCAGTAGTTAGACATATTGACGGTTTAAATAAACGTTTTTAGCGCAGTCTTAGCGCGATACTCGGGAGGAGCACAGAAAATGTCATGGTTGTCCCGTCAGACTGTCAGTTTCTGAAACCACTCAAAAATAAAACCTCATGTAAGCGCATGCGGGGGCAGAGTGACCTCGCTAGACCGTGGACAGAGTAAAAAACTTGTGGAGTCTAAATGATACCGCCTCAGGAGAGTTTACAGACAAAATGGAAACTTGCGAAAAGCAAGAAGATCAAGGTATGGAGGCAGAGAAACAGCCAATGATATGAGCAAAGTAGTGACCCACAGAACAGATGAATTCAACAGGGAATGACAGGTATTCACCTGCAAATACCAGAAACAGGTTGATTAGTAACAGACTGCAGCTTAACGGGCAGACTGAAGGAATAAGACTAATTAACCCAAGGGAAGCTGAAGTAGACATAAAGCAACACTAATCAAAGGAAGCTAAATTCAAATGCACAAACAACGAGAGTAAACTACAAAACAAAACACGTAGAAATGAACAAATGGTTACAGCTTCAAGACAGTGATGAACTGGGAAAATAATTTGAAAGGATAAACAAAAAAGAACCAGAGTGCAGACACAGTAGTAGCCAATGCAATAGTGAAATGAGAGTTTTATTACTTTAGATTGGCATAGTCATGGTTAGCGGTGGCGGTTAGAACTGTTCATTCCCAGCATTGGACTTCCTACTTAAATGTCGCCTGTGGCTTCTCTGTACAGACTTTATCCTCTTCCTGTAGCAGTGTGGGTTTCCTTCTTGGTGCTACAGTTAAAAGGCTCTAAGCTAGCTGTTTAATCTAATTTGTTATTCAAGTGTGAAAGTGCACACAATTTTCTGTATCTGCGGGTAATCGCTTTGACTGACTGCAGAAATGTCCAAATTTAATTCTGCTTCTCAGCCATTTCCCCCTCAAGCTGCTAAACATAAATACGTTATCAAACGCCTTCCAAATTCACCAATACTCTGCACTTTAAATTGTAAATGAAAAAAGGTGAAACGACAGTGTGCAAAGAGCAGGTTTACAATGCGAATGACGAGTTGAGCAATGATGAGATCATAAAAAGGAGAAGCGAACACGGGAGGCGGATGAAAGGCTGGACGACGGAGAAGGGAAAAGTGATGCGAAAGCAGAGCGGGTCGGAGGACGGGTAGATGATGCAGCAGATAAAAGCTGCAGAGGAGATGATCCGAGCATCTCTTTCCTTCCAGTAAGGCGTCGGCTGATGACTCAGCTGCCGTCACGTTACGTCACCCTCAGACTGAGATCATCAGGTTAATGTCACAGATACAAACACCATCGGAGTGAAAACAACAACCGTGAAAAACACACGGTGAAAATATATTATTGTTTTAAGGGCATTATAAGGCAGAGCGGCTTCAGTAAATGTTTCTTGCTGGATAAAGTAATAAAACCCAGAAACTGATGATGGCATAAGGGGATATTTGTGTCAAAGCTTTTATTGAAGTTCTGCTGCATCACTTCTCACCCTACCTGTTTTTATTTTTATGTAAAAATCAATACATTTTGAAAAAGCAGTCCAAAAACAATGCTGGTTGTTCTGTGATCGACTGAAAACACCAACCAGGATGTGGAGATTCACATCAACCACCATCCTATAGCTGTCAGGAGGTTAAACGGTACTTGATATAGAAGAGCAGGGACTGTCCCAGCGCTTCAGTGCAATCTAGATTTGTTCAATGTATTCATATGTTGGTGATTCACGTCAAATGTGAATCACTTTCCGGTCCACAGCTGTCACTGAGTTGTATCTGTATAACTCTTTGAAGAAGGTTGCATCAATATGAGTTACAACAACATTTAAGTTCCCTATTTGGATCAATTACCGTAAGTACTTTTTAAATTTGAACCTCAAGGCACATCATAGGAGAAATGGATTCAAATCAAAGAATCACTTAAATAAATATTAAATCACAAAGAATTGTGTTAAGTGAATATTCGGCTATCTGCTGTGGCCGACCGGGGAGCTAAAAGCAGAGTTAGCTTGATAACTCAAATAAAAAGAGAAGATCTGAGCCTCTACCTCATATGTGTCAAACTCAAGGCCCGGGGGCCAAAACTGGCCCGCTGTAGCTTTTTATGTGGCCCGCTAGACTCCAGATTAAATCAATAAGTTCCTCCAGGTTTTTACAATTCCTCAAAATTCACACAAAGCAAGAAATTCTCACATTTTTTCTGACTTTACTGCAAAATTGTCTCAAAATTGGTCAAAAACCTTGAGTTCAAGCGATGTCATTTGATGTCAAGCTGTAGTCTGCGACCGAGACAGCGATAAATAAAAAGTCATATTTAACCTCATACATTAGCGCAAATATTGTAAAAATTTCTTACAAATATTTCTAAATTAGCACCACAAAAGTTGTGATTTTGTTTACAAAAACAATCGCAAAATCCTGGAAGAACAGTTATTTATTAATACTTTAACAGTTTAATGGGTTTTATCGATACATTCTGGCACAACCGGCCCTTTAATAACATTCAAATTTTTGATATGGCCCAAAATAAAACTGAGTTTGACACACCTGCTCTACTACAATCTGTAGGTGAGTTTATTTAGAAAAACATTCATCTCTAATTTTCAAAAAGCAGAGGGACTTGGTTTAAAGTAGCAATGTTTGTCCATTTGTCCCCGTTCAGTTTCCATGGTAACCAAGTGTTAAACCAGCAAATGGAAGACGGGAGATTCTGCTGCTTTTATTTACAGCCGGATCAGAACCAGAGGAATTAATAACTGGGTTTATTGCTCTACTTATTTTATCACAAAGATATGAACATAAAAAAAAGATATTAAAACAAGGGAGATTATTTACTTCACTGTCATTTTGTGGGTCAAAGAATCACATTACCGCTTCGCAGAGTCAGCTTTGCAGAGAAGATGACGTCATTCAGATCTGAGAAATTAGAGGTTTAAGAGTCAAGGAGATGAAAAGATACAGGTGAAGATAGAGAGAGAGACAGGTACAAAACCACAAAATATCGGTATGCTGAAATGAGTCAGCAAGCCAGAGCGTTTCTGTCATCCTTTCAAACTCCGCCGTGTCGATGTCGGCCCGTGGTTGCTCATACCAAACAGGTGCTTAGGAGGTCTGTGTGGCTGGAGAAGCTTCTCATTGATGCTGTGAAACAGGAGTGGGTGCATCTGAAAGCGCGCCCGGCTACGTGTGTTTCAGTAAATTGAAATCATTTTCGCCTCGACAATCCTCCTGAAGAATGAGGCGAAACTTTTCAGAACTGTCATCCTTCCACAGAAACATCGGCAGGGTTGGGAGGGAGGGCTTTGAGAGCAGCCACAGAGCTTCCTTTCGAAAACACAGACGCTCTGCTTCGCCTCGGGCTCGGGACGGCCGGCCATGACACATCACCATCCCACAAAACCCGGCGCGCAATCCGCTCGGAACCAAAGCAAACACCAGGCTGGAACGCAGCCTCTAACCCAACCTGCTGGCATCCTATGGGGAGTACAAACAAGCGTGCTCGCATGGAAACTATTTCTCATCTCTTCACACCGCCTGCATTTTTCTGCCAGCGCAACAAAGCCTGGAGGTGCTGCCTTCGGAGATGGGCCATGAAGTCCATCAGTTCGCTTATGGCTGCAACGTGTTTGTGCAGTCACACTCGGCGACCGCTCCAAAACTCTGAACGCTGCCTGAACAGCTGCGGTGTAAACTATGCTGGCAGGCAAATAACTTCCCATGAACCAGAATCCACTTTCCCCTCTGTAGTAGTTTAAAACTCTTGTTTTAGTCATGATGTTTTATTATAATATACTGAGACAGGACTTGTTTTTTTTTTTGTTTGTTGTTTTTTTTGGTACAAAGTGTTACTCAGGAATGGTATTTGTCAAATCCATGTTTTAACATGCTCTCTTGTTTTGTGTGTGTGTGTGATAATTTCATTTGGATTTTCTCCAATCAATACAAGGTGACAGTTGTTAAAACATGTAAAAGTGTGAACCTAAATCCTAATTTGGTGGTTTCTGCATTATTTCTGATCATCCTAACCTTGCCTGTTCTTCTTGAAGAGACTGTCTGGATCAGATGGTTGAACTTGGACCCGCTTATGAGGTTTTTACAGAGGAATAAAGCAAACAACACTGAAAACCAGGAAGTTTAAACACATAGTTACATGGAGACCAGGGGAGTTCAACCAGGGGAACGGCTGTAGCAGAGTGCTGAGCAGGAGGGATTAATAAACACAGATAACATGCAGGGAGCTGAGCTAAGACACGACAAGATCAATAAATCTGAAGGGAAAGCCTGACATTGTTTTGAAAAAGGAGGCACCAGCTCTTACTCGTTGCACTTTTGTTACTGGCGAGCAAATTGAAAACAAATCCGGCTAACCTGTATGATTTGGGAGTTGTGTTGTTTGTCTTTTTATACACCCAATATGTATCCTATTTATGTTTTTTTTTTAATTCAGTCATCCCACGCTGAAACAAAAATCTAAATCTGTTTAACATTTGTTATGCTAACTTTAGGAATGTTTTTCCAATAGTGGTTCTGGACAGGAGCTGTATTAAAACCCTTGGCTTTTAAGCTTTATTCCTGCTGGCAACATTTTTGACAATCTATTTTTTCAATTATTTGATTTTCAGATACGCATGCGGAATTGCTGGGAGGTTTTGTGCATAAATTCTTTTGTAAGACAAACTTGTAGGGCTGCAATCTAAAAAGAGATCTGTAAATTTCATTTCATAGTTTCATTATTGCTTTTTCTCTGCTATATTACTTTAAACAAACCATAAACAACAAACGTGCATGCGTCGTGATGAACAATCCAGTTCCAAACCTGTAAAGAGCACACATGTAAACGCGTCTCAGAATGACCGAGAGTCTCTCAGTTTCAAAGTTGAGTAAACTACCCCACATTTTGTTTCTTGGAACATTTCTGGGAGGTGTTTAGACAAATTAACATGTGCAGGTCCAGGATTCTACTGTTTTGCAGATCAACCAGCAAGAGTGAAACAGTTTATTGGTGAATTTCATGCTAAAGCTCACATTTGGACTTTTTTAGGTGTTTTCACTGAAATATGAAAGCGATACAGAATCACATTATAGTGTGATTCTGACATAAATCTAACTGGTTAGCCACCGGCCACAGAAACCTCGACCTGCAGTCCAGTTGTTCGGCTCTAGTTCCCTGCCACTCAGTCATCATTTATCTTCCATTTTCAGCTAATCAGCCATTTATTTTCTAAGAAACTCAACATGTCAAATCCCCCTGACTTTCTAAGCTGTGCGGAGTGGAGTGCCGGTGTTTTGGTTTGTGAAATTGTGCATTGGTGTGTGACTGAGTGGGCGTGAAACAGCTGGCCCAAAAGTCCATTCACAGTTGAGAAAGGAAAACGAGAATTACCCGGGGGAGGACTCCAATCAGCCACGCTTACTCAACACCTTTAACGTTCAAGCCATTGTACTAACATAGAGTAGGCTATAAACAGTATGAAATGACTGAAATCACGCACACATCAAGCAATACGCCCAGGCCTTCCTTTGCTGTGATGTATTGATATATTTAACAGCTCTGCTGCTCTGAACCATAATCTGTGGGACTGGACGGTTTCACATGCAGAGACGCAACTTCAAGGAATTGGAGTCAGGCTGCAGAGTCCGTTTCCAGTCAGTCAGGTGACCAGCTCTGCTCAGGGATCTCCCGACAGTCACATGATAAGCGTCCAATCCCCTCTTTCGCCAACTCTCTCCCCTCACTACTCGCCTCCACTCTCTCTTTCTGTTCGGGGCAGAAACCGAGGCCCTAACCCCGCTGGTTTGACACCCTGACCCAACCCCCGCCTCTTGCCAACCCATCAGGGAATTTTCCCAAAGCTTGCCATTTCTATCAGGCTAAAATCCCCTCGGCTCTCCCACATTTTCTTTTTCATCCTACACGCTCTTCGTCGGGCACTTTATCCACTATCAGTTCTTTGAATTATTCAGTAGGGGAGCCGCTGCACAGAGGTGCTGGCGGGGGAGGCGGAAGGAGGAATGATGGCAGCAGATGTCGACCTGGGAGCTTCCCAGGAAACCCCACACTCATCTTACTCATCCCCCTGTTCCTCTGCGCCGGCAGAGCCAGGCTTATAACTAGCTGCCACAGCAGGTCAACTGGAAATAGCCAGCATTCCCCAAGACGAGATTAACCAGACACAGACACCGGTTGGCCGGCGAGGGATCAAGTGTCCCGGGCAGTCATCATGACGAAGCAAATCTGCCCACCGCATCTAGCCAAGCAGAGCGTCAGCCTCAGCTGCCAGGAAAGACAAACACCACTCATTTCCTCTACCTTGTTAGCATATAGGGGCATACCTATGCAGGCTCTGAGCAGAAGAAACAGTCATAAGTGGGTTTTAAAAGACACCTATCAGTTTCAGTATCAGCAAAAAGAAAAAGAAAAGCATAACACAGTTTGAATAAAACTATGCTGCCGGTTGTAGCTACATACCGGAGTTATGTTTTGAGTGGTAGTTGATCATTGAGAGAATTAAATACACCGGTGAATATGGAATAGATTTGAATATGACCACAAAAAAAAGAGAAAATTATTTACACCATAAAGTAACAATTTCTTTCTGTTGAAAAAGTGACACATTTTTTTCATCAAAATCATTTCAAACATGGATTCCCAGTTCATTTTTATACACAGCTAAAACCTAGCCATTAGTTTCTCAGAAAATGTTAAAAAATATTAACAATTTAACATCTTTTTACATTGAAAAGAAGTTCAATAGACAAATGTAACACGGTCGAACACCTGGACAACTGATTTGATCACTGACACTGCCCACACAGAGCGTAAGCCACAAAAGGTCATTGCTACAGGGGTTTGCTGGATCCAAGCAAATACATGGAAAGTCGAGTGGGCGGAGAATGTTTAGTAGAAACAGGGATGACTGTCATGCTAGTGTAAAGCTCTCTGAAGCTTTCAGTATGATTGGAAAAGCTCTATGTATGTTCTCTTTGTGCAGCTAAAATGCTACCTCTTTTAACAGAAGCTAACCATTAACGCAAAGAGGCCGAAAAAGAAAGTGATTTTTGCTCTTTCTGTTTTGAATCATCCGGTAAACCCTTAAATCCTTTGAAAATTGTCCTTTTTGTCTGTAAGACTGCAGCCACTGCATAGCAACATCTCATGACAACATGGGAGCTTCGTGTTTGCCCCTTCGAACATCGTCTCTCACAGCCGCTTCATTTTTGCTGAAGAAAGCACAGCTTCTCCTGAATGACTGAATCGTGACTCCTCAGCAGGTTCATCCCGCTTCAGTCCCGTTGACAGACACAGAGCGACACGTCACGTTTGCATCAGATATTTAAACTTTTTTTTTTTTAAACGCATTGCGCTCTTAGTAGATTGAGCCCAATTATGACTGGCAATTCGAGGAATTCTAGAAGCAGCGACAGGATTTCATGGACTCTATGCACCAAACGTCTGAGATCAGCTGAAGCAAAGTTCATTTAGATTGCCTTAAATCATAAATGCTGCTTCTTAAGTTCTTCCTCCTTCCAGCCGCCTTTGTTCTCTTCTAGATCTGAATCCCAAGAGGAAAATGAAAACGTTCACCAAACATCTGCAGGTAGTTTCCGACTGAACTCCAACCACCAATATCTAGTGATGAAATTAAGGCGGCTTTGACTAGGACCCTTTTTAAAAAAAAAAAAAAAAAAAAAGTATAAAGTCTTTTTTTTTTTTTTTACCATTGGTGCTCTTGTGAGTTGGCCCACGTTCATGAACGCAGAAGTAAATAGTTGAAATTATTGAATAGACATATAGGAACTTAGACACGTATACGTTACGAGTGTCTTTATTTTGTGTTGAAGGGAAACCCCTAACGCTGACTGCCATGCAAATGTTGAGGGGAATAGCTGGAAGAAAGCCCCCCAATCCCCACCTTCCTCTACTGCTCCTCTCCCCCCCTCCCCCACTTGCTGCTGCTGCAGCGCTTCGCTGAACACTGAGGGGGAAGAAGCAAAGTGCACCGGTGCTGCTGTGGGAGGCGAGGCGATGTCAGGAACTAAAGGCTGAGGAACTCCTGACCTTTCCTTTCATCTGCTCTGTCAGCTTGACATCTGCGTGTCACCCAGTGGCGCGGCGAGAGGGGGCGGGAGGGGGGGAGGCAGAGCGAATCAAAGTTCATTAAACAAACAAGCGAGAAAAAGTGCTTTCAGGAAGCCCGGCTCGCATTTGTGGGTCACCGTGAACGTATGCGTGATTAAAAGAGAAAGAGAAATTAAAATAGAAAGTAGGTACAGACAAAAAAGAAACATGAGAGGATAGTAAACGAGGCGAGAGTGAAAAGGAAAGTACAGATGAAGCGGGTTATGCTGTGAAGTGAAGGATAAACAACGTGAGCTAAAAAAAGGGTTTATTTCATATAACTCTATAGCAGAGAGGGGGAAGTCACAGGGTGATTGAAAACGAGCGTTAAGTGTTGTTTTGAGGCACAATGGTGTCTGTGTGGGATTAAAAAAAAAAAAAAAAAAGCACTTGAGCGATACTATTCCTGTACTGTGTGTGTAAGCGCCCATGCGGACGTATGTAAATGTCTATATGTGCATGTATGTGAGTGATGCAGACCATGCAGAGTCGGTGAGTCTGCTGTGGGGCAGTGGGGGATTCCTGTGCTGTCCTCCAGTGAACGTCTGGGGGCTCGCTGCAGGGAAGGGGTGGGGCTGTTTGAGGGGGTGGGGGGGGGGACTATCGGTTACCCTCGATGATGTGTCCAATTTCTGTTGTCTACAGGCCTCGCCGCGCCTCTTATCTCTCCCCCAACATCTTGTTGATGAAGCTGCGTGTTTCAGGCATTTTGTTGGCGTCTACCTTTTTGGAGAAGTGAGAGGAAAGCCTCGACCGAGCCCCTCTTTTTAAATAAATGAACAGACTCGTCAATTCCTCTTTACTTTGATGCAGTTCCAGTGAACATGTCAGCGTATGAATGTCACCATGATGTGGGACTTTTATTTCATCTAAGCCATGCTTTTTTCTGTTTGCTTTTTTACACAGCACGTCCATTTTGTTATGCTTGGATTTTCTTCACGCCGAGTCGGAATCACACACACAAAAAAAGTCTCAAACATGCGCGAACCGCAGAGAGACCCTTCAACCAAAAGGTTTGCTGGTTGTTTCAAAATCATGAGCTGAATGTGCAGTTTTGCTAAGTGTCACTTGAGCCATGGTTTGATTGTATGAATATTTTACTTTTGACCTTCGAAGCCCCAAATTTTGAAGACAGTCACACTAATGACGCAAATGAATCTTCACCTGTTCAGTGGACAGAATTTCAGGAAAAAAATGTTGAAACTGCAAAATAAAGGCATTTTATTAATTCAGACATGCAAAAAAACACACCATTTTCTTGTTAACTTTTTCTGCACATAGAATCTTACCCAAAAGGTGTTTTTATTCACAATTTGAATTTGGTGTTGAGAACTTTTTAAATAAAAGCAAAAACAAATGGCTAATGTTATCTACTTGGGTGTGTATTTGGTGCAATATTATTAGTAATTATTGGGGGAAAACGTCCGCCAAGAATTGCTGAGAAACGAGTAAGGCTACCTTGAAAAAGTCTCACCCTCTCATAAACTAATTCTTATCACACTAATAACTTCTACAATTTTCTAACCACATGCTTTAGGCTCTTCTTTCTTCCTGTATGCAAGCGTCTCTTTGAAAGCTGCCTGTCGTACATGAGCGAAGCAGATGCTTTGACTCCCACCGCCGCGCTCTAACTCTGCCTGCCTCCGTCTGAGTGCTCCGGCCTTAGATATACATTATACATCAGCAAGACCTCAAAGGACCACGCTGGGGTCAGAGGTCGGGCGTATACGTCTGCTCTTCACAATCTGACACTTTAGAAACATGACAGCTGAAAGCAGGGTGTTTGCTTGCGCGCATATGCACGCGTGTGTGCGTGTTCCTGTGAGCAGTTTGACATTTTGAAGCAATAAACTGCAGTATAGTTTGTGGAGAGGCTGTTTATTTGAACGGTGGCTTAACGGCGTGCGTGGGGACCACGTGCGTGTGTTCAGTGGCGTGTATTTTTGTGGCAAAAAAAAAAAAGAAGAGGAGCTTTAGAACAGGAGTGGCTCTCTCTGGAGGTGGTCACTACATCCTCTTTCACGCTGTGAGTTTCTGATACAAACTTTTACACAAAGAGGGAAATCTGTCGCATAAAAAACACGCACACACATCAAGAAGTGCTGCTGTCAGTCAGCATGCAGAAAACAGACAGGCTATTCTGTCCCTTGGCACAGATCCCTAAACTGTGGCCTGGCTGCAGCAGAGAGAGCACAGTGTGTCACGCGCTACACACACAGGCTGGCCTCTGTCACACACAAATAACCTGCCTCTCGCTCACTCGCTAAGCAGCTTCTCTTTGTGAACCATGCACAGTGTTCGACTGTACGGTACGTCTTCATGCGCAGCGTGCAGAAAAAAAAAGCTTGAAACTTAAAGTTCTAACAAAGCTGGAGAAACATTTATTTTCTTTCGTTCAAGTAGTAACAAGTGAAGACTTCAAGAAGCTGCGCTGGACAGGAGTCACCGTAGCTGCTGTGCGCAAAATTTTGTCGACAAGTTTTGCAAATTGCAATGTTTTCCTTTAAGAAATAAGAAGCTCAGTTAAAGTCGTGCGCAAATAAGTTTGTTCATTTGATAAGTCGTTAAGAAAGCACGCCGCGCCATCATCCTCCTGCCACTCCCTGTTGTCTTCTTCTTCTTCTTTTCCACCAGTAGTAACATCCAGTTTTTGCTCACATGAGTTATGATGCAAAAAAAAAAAGTGCTGCCATTTCTGTTTTGTGAAAAACATTCATTTTGACGCGCCGAAAAACTAAATCATCCTTACGCCAAAACTTTTTATCAAAAGATTTTTCCAAATGTTCATGTTTTCTTAGTTCCAGTTTTGTATGGTCAATGGAAACACAACTTGTGAGCGCTGCACAATACATGTACTCATTTTATCACTTAACATGGACGCAAACTCCTTCATACTTTTATAGGAAAGTCGCATTTGCTGGGAATCTAACATTATTGCTTTCATCTACTTTAATCTAATCAAATGTCCCTGACATTAATTGAGATTTGGGAAATTCTCGGAGCAACATTTTCTTTTTCTAAATATCCCTACCAGGGACGTAAGGGGAATTGTGTGCAGTTCAAAATGGCCACAACAACCACCAGACAATGGTTTGCAATCAATTCAAGTCCTGTTATTTTCTCTTGCTGTTATTTACACGAGTGAACTTTTCCCGATGGTTCCGGTTCTGCTTTTATGCGCTGAACTGATCAGCGTACACCTGCGATATCTGGACCTGACACTGTGCAGCTGTTCACCCTTAGCTGAGAAGTCTCCCACTCACTCCCCAAGAACAAAAGTAACAACAACATCCTGTAAACTGGTTCTGGCCTGTGGGCCTTAGGGAACAAACAGATGGGTAATTCCTCCAAGAACCGTGGGGAAGTGAAGATTCACACTCATCCAGGTCGTCTAATCTGAAGGCCTCAGTTATGTGGATGAAAGGTGAAGCAGGTTTGACTCCTTTTGAAGGCTCACCTTCAGCTGATGCACGTAAGAGTTGTACCTTTTCTCAGAGAGGGTTGAGAGCAGAGTGCCAACCTGTCAGATGAAGCAAGGCTCATTTTAATAGCCTCCTTAGTACATTAATGGTTTCCTGCACAAAACTCTGATAATAGTTGCGTATTATTAACGTAATTTACCGCCATGCTTACCGCTACTTAACAGATACAAATAAAAAAATGAAAAGCCTTTACTCATGCGAGCTGGAATAAAAATTCAGGAAAAAGACGGACGATATTTACCAGAATCATGACGAATCAAAGGTCACCTTTGATTAGTGAGTATTTGTGGTGGAAAAAAAAAAGTCCTGGCTCTTTCAGTTTGGATTAGTCCCTCGACATCTTATTACTTTAATATTATGATAATTCATCTAGCGGTTTGGATTCATGACTCATGTCCTGTGGCTTTGTCAGTGACTTTTATCAGTGCCAAAGTGAACATGTCTAATAGTCAAGTTTTTACTGATAATGATCAGCAAAATTAATTAAATGTTTCTTTTTTAGCCTCAAAATTATTCATACCCCTGGCAGATTTAGATTCAAATGGCCGCCCTGAACGGATTCCCTATCAGTCAGGCTGCATCACTCTAAAACCTTAATATTAGTTTGTATAATATAGAAATCTCCCTGGAGTACGAATACTTTTCGACTTAAATGTGTATAAATCCATAAAGAAAGTTTTTTTTTGTTTTTTTTTTCTATAAGTGAAGACGAAACACCCAAGTTTTAGTGTTTACCGTCAAACATTTACTCAAAGAAACATGAAGAAAACATTACACCTACTGTGGCGAAGTCAGGGATTTGTAAGGCCAACGTATCTCAGGTTTTCCTGGGACATATTTCAACTTTTTTCCTCCTTAAACTAAATAAAGATCACAAACGTCTATGCATGCATGATAAGAGCAGTGCAACCAAGCGAGTAACATAAAAACCATTTTTTGTTGGAGGAGAAGGGGTTTATTTGTTTTTTAAGTACACAGCACTTTTACGGCACTTTGAAGTTTTTCAGTCACATTCACCGTCTTTCACCATTCACCGAGTTGTAATAACTCCATAGGTCTGTAATTTACTCTCTATGAAAAAGAATTGCCCCTTTTGGACAGCACTGATCGCTCCACATGGGAGCACTTCCACTTAGATACACAGTCAGTAGAAGTGCACCTTATAAGTTGTCTGCTTTAGATGATGCACTTGAACTGTTGTTTTTTTGGATTACGACGACTATTTAACAGACACGTCTTTTATTGATTTTAGAAACTAGAATTAAGTGTGAATTATCTCTACCAAAGCGACAAACCAAGACTCAAATGCAAACGCGCAACCCTACAAGAAACGAATTAAACGTTCCTTAGCAAGTTGCAGAGAAACCACATGATTTTTGAAGCCATAAACAAGATTCGTCAGTGTCAGCATTCGCATCCTCAGCTAGTTGTCAACATGCGCCTGCTCAAAAATCAGCAACTTCAAGCTGGACTGAAATTTGCAACAATCTGTGTGGGCAAGCCAAAAGTCTTATCAGTGGAGAAGATAAAGACTGAAATATTTGGCCATGACGACAAAGCACGTTTCCAGGAGACAAGGTTGCAGTGAGGGCAGCGTAGTCATGATCAAGCGTGGTAATGACAGAATTGTGCTGAAGGATCCTTATTCTTCCAGTTATACTGGTGCATTACATAAAGTGAACTGAATAATGGAGACTGAGGACTAACCCAAGTTCTTCAACCTTCGTTTGTATGTGTTAGATTCTCATGTTTGAAATTTAGATAATCAAACGTTCTCAACCAGACATTAAAGACATTTTTTTAAATGGATAAATTTGACTTTTTGAAAAATATCTTACAAGTGTTAAAAGGAAGGAGCAGCTACGTGAAGTCAGACACCAAATTAAAACCGCAAACTAGAAGCTAAGACGCGCTCACAGCCTATTTACACACTAAGCACCCAAATTATGCAACAGCCTTACTAGTATGCAAACACTTTGATTCATAAATTATAATGGTCTGTTATAAGCAACCCTCTGAATGCTGTCCGCTGCTGCGGCAGAGTCTCTTCTCATCAATCTCCGTTTTCATGCCAAGTTGTGTCTCACTGAGGGGAAACTCCAGTGGTCAGGCTTTGACTGACCTTCGGGTCCATTTTTCCCAATCGCAGGGAGAGCAGCCACAATGAGGGTTTTCCTTCCAGAGGCTCCTCTGCCGTCGCTCGCTAAAGAGCCACGGGAAATGGAATCTTCTGAAACGATCAAAACAAGTTGAGAGTTGAAAATGGTTTGAGTTTCCGACTAAGACAATGTGCCAGATTCCAGTGCCTTGAGGGACAAAACAATGAATCCTCTGTCTTACTAAAATGCCTGCACAGGAACACACCCACTGGTTCACCCTCACACGCCCACACACACACACAGCTTTTATTAATAGCTGGGAGATCCTGGGAAAGAGCGAAGTATGCCACCAAGTTTCCAGCAGAATGTGTTTCATACCTTTCTGTCAGGGCTTTGCGCGGTGCAAGCCTCTGCATATCCTGCCTTATTAGTCTAAGCGTGTTTCTGGGTGTTCGTGTATGCACTCTGCCGGGCCTAGAGGCAGGCTTAGAGGTAACGCTAATCTACGTTTGTTGAGACAACGTTCAGGTAGATAGTGCAGAAGTGTAGTTTCTGCACATGTGGGGGTGAGCTTGCGTGCGTGCGTGTGTGTGTTTTGTTTGTGTGGCCCGGGTCAGGCAACCCATTAGGAAAACATCCACCGATCTAATTACCTCCCTGCAGCAGGCAGTTTGACAGCTCTGCAATCTGCAGTTACTTGCAGGACTCTTTATGGTAGGTCTGTTTGTGAATGGGAGTTCTGTAGGCTGACAAAGCAGGTTGCAGCCCATAACCACGACTCTTTGTATCTACGGATCTGTGCGCACTCTGAGAAGTAAAGAGATAAGTTTGTCTCCCTGTTGCATTCAGCGATGTAGAGATAGACGTAATTTACGTTTGACTGAGTGCTTCGACATCTGGGGTGGGGGGTTCACGAGGCTCCTCCACCTCCCGGCACGGTCGACCATGTGGAGTCAGACAATCCAGAGGCTGTAATTCAAAAGGCGGTGCCATACAGAACACACATAAAAACAACCTCGAGTCGAACCACGTGTAGGGGAAGAAAGATGACAAGGATGCTTGTTTTCAGGAAGCGTTGCGTCGGGACACTGCCTTTGTGAAGCCGAGCCAAAAATAGCACGAACCTGATGAGTGCTTGAGTATCGGTGTCAAAAAAGCAGCAGACACCTGGAGTCACTGCCAGCACACAAGATGAGCCAACAAAGATCATTTCTGGATGCAAAAATCAGAAATGTCATGTTGCAGTGAACATTCTTAAAGCTGCTAAATTCTCCTTTGAGTCATAGGAAGACAGTTACTGTCAATATACAGAAATACAACAAAGTCTTTGATTCATTTTCAAAAGCTTGTACTTGACAAACCTGTGAAATTTCTTTGTATAAAATAAATTCAGGTAACAAATGTGCTTAGCGAAATGAATATAAACTCAAAAGGGACAATGCAGACGCTGTAAGGTAAGGAAAATTTGGTTTTGTAGATTAATTCTTTGTGTTTCCAATGTGACTTGGCAATCAATCTTATACCATTGAAAAATGTTTTTATTTCTCTTTAAATGGTGCCACATTTGCAAGGATAATTAATGCATTTGGAGGCTAGTATGTAGATTGCACCCATGAAGCAATTTCCATATCAAGATGTGATTCTGCTACCTGTGGTAAAACCATATCTCCACTCTGAGGAACCAAGCTGTATCCTGTCAGATCTCAATGTTTATGCTCAAAGAGTACGGCGTATCAAAGTGTAACTCCAGAATTTGGGAGTGGAGAGGATGGAAAGCCGCCCTGCCTTCAATCCTGACCTCAGCACCACTGAACACTTGACCAGGCAGGTCAGGTCAGTCCTTCCACTTCGGGTCATGCAGCCTCAATCACTTCGATATAAAGAAACGATACGGCGACGGTCACCTGAGCAACACACCTCAAACTGAGGTACAGCCTACTTTTGGTTCGCTCTCTGACCCACTTTCACCTGCCGGTACCGAGAGGGGCTTCCTGACTGCTGCAGATAGGATCTGATGAAGTTACTGCTGTAGAACCTGAGCTGCTAATGAAACTTTCGCCCCAAAGCTCAAACCTAAAAATGTAGCCATTAGGTGAACCCGCCCCTCTATGTCCCTGGACTTGGACGTACTGTTTGTGCCGGAGTGACCAACAGACCCACAGCGGTCGAATAGTGGCAGATGCTGGTAGATAAACGTGCTGCAGTGTGTGAGACCAAGCCGATTACAAGAGGAGGTTCAAGGGTGTTGTGGTGGGTCACCTTAATCCCGCACGCTACTGAATTCCCTGCTTGTTAAATTAACAAATTGTCAAATATGTCTTTAATCTCCCAGTGCAACAATGAAACCAAACGCAGCAGAATGAGCTTTTCAGCAGTGGCAAAGAAGATTTGGTGAGTTTATCAAATAAACTTACTCAACAAATGCGTTTTCGTTACAAATGTGACACAACTTAAAGGCAAATAAACAGATTGTTAGGAGATTAAATGACGAGATGCATTTTTATAGCAAATAAATAACACAGTCACAAAATTTCTTACTGTTGTGCGAAGTTTATCTTTGATCAGTCATGATATGGAAAAATGATAAAACATATTCAAATTATCTTGGAAAAATACAAACAACATAACTTATTATTGTTTTTAATACCTGTCATTTATTATTTAATATGTATCACTTTATATATGTTTTGTGAAATAAAACACCCTTTTCTTTTTGAAATAGCATGGATCCTCCTTGGCAGATGTGCATGAAGGCTAAAGAACCTCTTCAAATTGGCTGTGCATGTCAATTACTGACACACTCCCACAATGATGTAATTCTACAACTCACACATAATTGAGACATTTTAAAAAAGACCCTATGGACTAAAAGCACGCCAAACTCGCCCCAGTTTCTCATGTGCGGCCAAAGAACTGCATTACTTGTTATTGTGCTGAATGAAGTGTATGGTAATTCTTAAAACATCTGCTTTGACCACAGGATAAGTGTTTGGGTCCCTAAATCATATTGTTCACCCTATTATGGGTCCTGCTAACCTCAAAACTGTTTTTAGAGGAGAGTACGGTCAGAAACTTCTCAGCACAGGACTGGGATGCCACAGCTTCCTGCACCAGTAAGGCTGTTTGTGCCATCAAACAGCCTTACTGGTGCAGGTGACACATTCTGACTCCATAGATGACGGTGTCCTCTTAGAAGTCTGAATTGCTTCCTGCAGCATGATCAGATAAGCATATAGGGTGTTAAAGGCTAAATCTTTCTTAAAAGCAAGTGAAGGGCAAATGTTGGTTGAAACCAATATTTGGTGCATCTGCCTTGCACTTCAATGGTGTTCAAAGAACATTATAGACTTATTGCACATGCTTGCATCCACAAAACTCACACAAGCACCATGTAAATGCTTCAGCAATGATCCGATAGTTGCATTACTTTATTCTATGTTGTCCTGCGCAGATGCTTTGTCTGGACTGTTGAAGACTAACTCACCTCTGAATGCTGAAAGCTTGACGTGGCTGACATTCCTTGGACAAGACTTAAGTTTTCTGAAAATTAGCCAAACTTCCTTCTGCACATGTCCAGGAAAACACTTTTTAAGAGGCCCAACTGTGAGAAGAAGATATAACATCTTTAGGCAACGCAGAACCAGCCACTTGGTGAATCTCGTTGGCTTAATCATTAGCAGGGATTGCTTATCAGAATTATCCAAACAGACTGGGAAGGTGTAGTTGGGTTGAAACAATTTCCCCAATTAAATGAAAATAAAGTGAACTATTTGCACCCACCCATCCCCCACAACACCCCCAAAAAACTATGCCCCACATTCATGATCAGTAATTTTCAAAATTAGCACAATTTCTTCATGTTACTAATTCAGATAAAGATTCACTAGAACAAGTAATAAAGACAAGGAACCTGGTTTCTTGAGACGCTTGGCTGGGGAAGCTGTGGCTGCCATGATGGAGACAATCAAGAAGGGGAGTCTGTTTTATGAGAAGAGAAACCCGTTCCATCGTGACTTCTGAGAAGTCATCATGAGGTGCTGTCCCTTCAAGGACATATTTTACACTGGACCCAACACGATGCCCAGAAATGTAAGCTTCTGGGCATGTCACCGTCTGTGGAAGTGTTCAAAACACTGGCTTCATTGTTCAAATGCTTGAAGCAAATATCTACAGTACGTCAACTGAGACTTCTTGGCCCAAAACTGTCATGAAAAAGCATCATAGAGTTGTCATGTGCAGGATGCCACTTTTGTTTGGGTTTTGCACTTCTTCCCACATTGGCCACACTTCTTTTATTGCCTCTATCCACACAATGACAGGCACAGAAAAAGTGGCAACTTGGCAGATGTACAGTAGCTGACATGTAATAACAACAAGGAGCCTAGACTGGTCAAACAAAGCCAGGGCAAAAGAAGCTTAATAGCTTGAACATTCATTCACCAATGGATTTGTTTGTATTTCCAATATTTTCAATTTATAGTCTTGATTTACTGTTGTACCATAAAATACATATGTGCAGCATATGGCTGTAGACTTTGTAAGTACAGTTTGCATGTTATTCTCAAAAGGAAGTAGGGAGTGGGCCTTTCTGATTGGATGGTACCTGGTAAAGCTGTTGGAAGGTGTTCAGAGATGTGTTTTAAATGGGCCAGATTTTGTTTTCCTTGTTGGTCAACAAGACGGAAAACGACAAAGACCCAGTATTGAGGTTGTCTCAGTGCGTTTCTGCTTCAAACCAAACCAATAACAGAAAACATGCATCTTTTTGGACCTCATGAGCCACTGTTGCTGGGGGTTATGATCAAAATAACCCCTTCAGTGTTGATAAAGCTACTACTACATGTACTGATTGTACTGAAATTGTACCTGATCCACCAATCATGAATTCAGCATTGAATGAGCTGCTCTTTCAAAAGAAAAAATTCAAAAGGGCATTAAACGGTATCAAAACGGCAGAGCATAAATGTGCACAACAGAAACACGACAAGCAGGAACTTCCGATGTTTGCCTTTATTTTTCTGAGTCTGTGCTCTGCCCTGCCTCTGTCATCTCTGTCCAATGGGAGAAACGATAGTTCCCGTGTGGCCTTGTTTCGAAAATTGCAAAAGAGCAACCAAATGACAAAAATAAAGTTAACTTTTTTGATCATGACCAAACCATCAAAGCCACACTATGTTCATAGTGTGAATATACCCTTTAGTTGATCTCAAACTTTCTAAACAATGTTTGAATTGTGCCTTTTTTGGTCCTGTTAATTCCAAGTTTGAGGTTTTTGTTACAGATTTTACATACGACCAATCCCAAAAGCACCATCTAACTTATAAAAATCATGTCTGAAGAGGGGAAAAATGTTAAAAGTACCCATCTCATCAGAGAGATTCAGACTTTGTATGTGAATTCTCGTGGATTTTAGTCTACTCGCTTGTCTTTGCTTTCTGTAAGACAAACACGTTGTACATTTGGAGCAAGCTCTGCAGAAGAGAAACAGAAAAAGGAGTCAGTTATAAGGGGAATGCTTTCATCTTTCCCACAGGCGGGCTGAAAGGCGTCTTATCTCTGAGGCTCGGCCAGTCTATCTAGAGTAAACCACAGTGTCTGAACAAAGAGCTAAAATTGATGGTGCAGTCTAGTTTCTCCCTGTTAAACATTAGTCCCAGGAATCCCCTTGGCTTTGTGTGTGTGTGTGTGTGTGGGTGTGTGTGTGTGTGTGTGGGTGTGTGTGTGCGTGTGCGTGTGTGTGTGTGTTGGAGTTAAACATGCTTACAGCTATGTGAAGATTTCCAAGAAGATATCACCTGTTCTAGGGAACAAGGAACTAAACATTCCTGCAACTAACTTCTTTGTTTGATGAGGGTTCGAACTTTTCAGAGGGTAACCATGTGTAACCGAGACAAACTGAAAGAGAGACAAATCACTGGAGACAGGTTTATAAAAGGCTGATTTGTTCATTTATTCGCTATTTTCAAGCAGATGTTGAAGGAACATCAGATCACCAAAGTCACTCTTTATCATCTTCCAACATTTTCAGGGTCAGGGTTCAGAACACACCCTGCATAATCAAATGAATCATACAGATACGTTATAAAAGTTCTTAAACCAAGTTTGGCCATTTTCCCCAGATTGTCCCAAAACATTTTCTTCTAGCCTTGACAGTTAAAAGTGTGTGTGTGTGTGTGTGTGTGTGTGTGTGTGTGTGTGTGTGTGTGTGTGTGTGTGTGTGTGTGTGTGTGTGTGTGTGTGTGTGTGTGTGCGTGCGTGTGTCTGTGTGAAACAAACGTCCTGTTTCAGCTGCAGACTGAACCACACCGAGTCTGTTTTATTTTCCTCGTCTCTTGGCAACATGGCTGTTTCAGTTTACTTCTGTCTCCACCCTCTGGCCCAAAAATCCTTCAGGCTGCAAGTCCACGTGCGTCTCTGCGAGTGTGTGTGTGTTTATGTCACACATCTGCTTCGTATTTTGGAAAATCTCAGCGACTGATTGCTCTCCAAGCCTCCGGCTCTGTTATGGAGAGAAATCGGGCAGCCGGCGCATGGTGGCGGCTATGGTGGTGGGGGCGTGACAGGCGAAGATGGGGAAGGAAAAAGCCGAGAGGCGTAGAAGAAAAATGACATTAAGTTGAAGCGATGCGACAATACAGTTGGAACAACATCAGCACATGTTTAAAAAAGACGTCTTTGATTATTACAGCGCAATAAAAGTTTTCCAGCGCTTCGTAAAACTGCAGAGGTTCATAGCGTTGCCTCCTGCAGGACTGGATGAACAGCTAGGCGGGTCTGGCTCAATACTCTGGACCGGACCCATGTTTGCTGCACTAGGTGAGGCTCAGAAAGGATGGGCAGGGCCAGGATGGGCTGGAGATATCTTTCTACTGCCAAAAGTGTAGAGCATAAGACGGGGAAAGCACTGCCGAGGAGAATGGGGGTCAATGGGTTTGCTTGGCTGCACTAACAGGTGCTGTGTCCACAGGACTCACCTTTCAATACCCTGCTACTCCACTCGTTCTGCCTTGTTCCCCACTCCCTCCTGTGGACATTTCCTTATCCTGATACACATCTCTCACTTTATTATGAAGCCTTGTTTTGTGAGAACTTGCTGCATGACAAAGAGAGAGGATGGAGGAAAAGAATGGGGACAGAGGTGAGAGAACGATTGAGCTTACATGAGAAATGGCCATAGTCAGTTCCCCACTGCAGTGAAACATTTGGCAAGAGTTCTGAACAATCAGACCTTTAGGGCATGGTATGTGTTTCTCTATTACAAAAAACTTGGCCTGAAGCCAGTACATCAACTATTGGGTGCTCAAACTTTCAAGATCCAAGCCACAGCCAAGAGAGCATTGTGTGCTCGTAAAAATGTTATACAACAGCTGCGGTGTGTGTTTCCATGCGTGTCCTTTGTGCAAATTCATGCATAGGCTTTTAAGCTAAACTAAAGTCTTTTCAATCAAATTTAACAAGAGAGGCGAGCGCCAGGAGAGCACTTTAAACCAGCTGAAGAGGAGTGATGGAACAGACCCATAATTACCAGAGAACTCTCTCAGTCCGCAGGCATCAGCCTGAAGCGCAGATAAGTGTGTGTTAGTGGGCGTCTCATTCATCTGTCAAACTCTGAGTCAAATTTAAAAACTGCTTTACACATTTTGGGTCACGTGCCGCCCAGCTCTGTTACGCCCTCACACGTACGCTGAAACAAACCTCGGTGACTCAAAGTCTGTTCCGCATGAGGAAAGCAAAATCTTATTCTCCATTCATGCAAATTTTATGCTGACAAATAATATGACTGGCGCAAAAGAATCTGTGAGGTTGTCTAAAAAAAAACCCAAACTGTCCACTATTTCATTTCATTTTATGTATCTTAAAATACCAACTGATTAAGTTCCCGAGAAAACCCCACTGGGGGAATGACATAAAGTCAAATTATTTTGCATTAAGTGAACAATTCTGGAACTAAATGAACCAGTACAACAATAAAATCCTGCGTTTTAATGAGACCATACAAAACTATAAAAATCTAATTTCAAGACTTAAATGCAAGAAGAAAAAAACACTTGGTACCTGGCACAAAACACAAGGTGGGTTTCATTTATTAATTTCAAACAGATGATTTGGGATATACAGCAGCTGCTGTTGCAGGGATCCATCCCAGGGCGTCTGATGATGGATTCCCTGGGCCCTTAATGTCTCCGACAGAAGTTTGTTTAGGCTTTGGTTCCCCAGAGTGTCGGCGCCTCAGACGTTTGTCATTGTCATTTCATTATTAGATTGTTGTTCAAAATATGTTGAGTAGTTTTCATAGACGGAGCATGCATCTTTCCCTGCAGAGCAATTAGCAAATCAAGATCACTTCCAGAAACGACCTCATGTAAAAATACACAGATGTTTCACTTTGGTGTTTCTGAACAATTTTACTTTGGCTGAAATTTTACAATCATACTGGTGGAGACGAACATTTCAATAGTCAAAGTGGTTTAGATGAACATAAGTACGGCTTTGAAAGTAAGTGCAACAAAAAACACATAATTTTTGATTATTTTCTATTTAACCTACATGGTCACCGAACCACTTTCCAAGACGACGCCCCCTGCGATTTCTTCTGAACTCATCAGGATTTGATCCTCCTGATGAAACCTAAAGTCGTTTTTACTGTTGCACAACTATAGTTGACAGGGCTTGTTCTATGCATGCAGACAACAAAAACAATGGCGGATATCATTGTGCTGTGTGTGCCACATAACCTGCTCAGTTTAACACAATGTCTGATGTGGAATACATGACCAACAGAAGGCAACATAGTTACTTCAGTGTGCTTTTAAATAGTATGCTATTTCTTCATAACTGCACCGTATTTTATTATGTTGTAAATTTGTCCATACTCTGCAGTTTCTTTTTCTTTTTTGTGTTTTTTTACCTTTGTGCAAACATGCATTTTTCCACTTGAGTTGATTTCGTCCCTGTGAGATGATAAAGGATATTTCTCTTCTGTTCTTTGAAAAAAATTAACCACGTTCCCAAGAACTTTACGGTACAGTTGTTGCCGCCCTGCCAGGCTGGTACAGGTGTCCTGAGGTTGTAGTCTTGGCAGGGGGCCAGCACATCCAGTTCTGCTTCAATTTCACTGATGACCTTGTGCTCCGTCAGGCATAATGGGGAGTGCACTGCCTTCTTAATTCATCCCAGAAGAGCTCCCCAGCACCCTGCCATTCAGATCCAGGCTGATTTTTAGTGCTGTGGTTCTGCCTCGGTCCCGTGTGAGGTCTCCTTCACACGGGTCTTCTAGTCCCCGCGTGTCTCCTAGTGTGTCTGTGGCAGCTTTGTCGTGACTGTGGTGTCACGTTGTTGGTATTTATTTTGTATGTGAATGTCTGGGGGTCAGAACATGAGGTGCTTGAAAGATCAACAGGCAATGCACTGCTGAACCTCAAAGCAACAATTTCCCGGAAAATTATTTAAGAGATTCTTAAAACTTCAAACAGTATATCGCGTAACAAAATGGTTGACCTGAAGATTTAAAAGTATTAAGGGAGAGCCTGTCTGCATTACCCAAATTAAAAACATCTAAACACTTTAAACCGTGTGAATGCCAGCAGCTCCAAGCATTTAGCTCTATAATGTAACTTATTTTGATGGACGAAATGATCTGAAGATATTGCTGAAATGGCATCTACTAATGTGGCTCTTTTGAAGTTTCACATGGATCAACACACACACACACACACACACACACACCCCGACACACACCCCCCCTACTCACACAGACACATGGATTCACTTAAATTCCAGGTGTGTGTTCAGAAGGTCGAGTTCAAGATGAAAATCTGGTCCATGTCCCTTTTTGACCTACACACACACACACACACGCACACACACACACATAGTATACTTTTTTTTATCTCCACAGAGACTCTGCATTGACTTCCATTCATTTCTATAACTTTACCCTAAACCTAAACCTTTACATGCCTAACCCTAACCCTAACCTAAACCCAATCCATAACCCACAAACAGCTTCTCTTCTTATGGGGCCCCAGCTTTTGGCCCCACAAAAAATGGTCCTCACAATGTATCAAATACAAGGCCACGCACTCACACGCACGCCCACAGACATACACAAAGGCACCGGTCGGCCAAAGGCCTATGGGCAGTAATATCAGAGACATTTGGTGTTTATGCAGCACTTAGCAGCCCAGTATTCCCTTACCACAATAACATCCAATCACCTGCCAGCTCCTGACCCCTGACCCCAGCTACAGAGTGGGGAATAAAGAGGGATAGAGTGCATACCAATGTGGAATAGGGTGGTCCACAAGTCACAGAGTTGAAAGGCTCTGGCTTGCCTCCCAGGCAGGGAGACCTCAACAAAGCCTGTAACCTCTCAGCAAACATGAGTGATTAGAAAGCGAGGCAGAGTGGGGCTGTTAGCTGTTCATCGATACACTACATTAGGCGGGTACATGGATGACTATCTTTTCATTACATACGCAGATAGATGAACCTCCCTGAGGGATTTCCCCTCCTTTCACTCCACCGTCTCACCGCCTCACCTCCCTCCTCTTGATCTAAAACACACACATCCATCTTCTACCTGCTTTTTTTCCCTTTCCTCTGGCTTTTTTTCCTCCGTCCTCCTACTTTCTATCGGGCTGGTTTTATCAGTTGAACCAGGTTCTAAATAAGTCGCAACCGTTACTGGTAAACGAAGATTCCAACAATATATAGACGGAGTTTCCTGGTTGTGTATGCAGCTGCATTTTCCAGAAGTCCTGACTTATTTCTAAAATGTGACCAAACCTGTTTGTGCGCTCTTATCTACAATCTCCATTGCTTTATCTCTTCATAAGACATTTGCTTTTCTTCTCAAGCTCTCTTTACTCTGTCCAAAATTCCCTGAATTAATCTTCAAATCTTTTCATCTATTTTCCTCCCTCACTTTTAAACAATTACAGAGATAAATGGCTTATGGGATGGAATCTGCAATGTAAGTCACTACCATGAATTAATCAGTTACAGATAAGGGCACATAGACAAACTGCTGCACAAGTGGAAAAAGAGGTGCATCGTTAGCAACTAAAGAGTAGTGGGTAATAGCGATGGCTTTTGTTGGGGAAATGGATGCGTGTGTGAGACCATCGGGAAGGCTCTGATTGAGTTCTCAGCAATAATCATGACTCAGTACTATATGGCCGGCATACAGTGCCCTCTCTGAACCACTAAGTGGAGTAAATAAGTGTGTTTCAGAGTGAGTGTGTGTGTGTTTGTGGGAGCACGTCGATATTATTTTCTTTTTCTTGCTGGTGTTGATTCCTGATAATCGCAAAGCAACATTCCTTCCAGCAGCCTTTCAGGTTTGATCTCCTGCCTTTTAGAGGAAGCTGTAGAAAAGCTGCCAAGCACCACTGTGAATGTGCGAGGAGGAAGCTGATCACTTACTGTTTCCAGTCACTCAGCACAAAATGGCTTAATCAGAACAAAACTATAAATTTTGGGGGGAAATGAGCCAAGCTCTGCCTTTGGCACTGGGAGCAGAACATTCACATCGTCCTTGACTTGAGAAAAGTTTCTACCATATTGTTTTTAGTAGAATGGGCTGCTGTCCCTGCAGGGTTGAGCAACTATTCAGACCCATTGAACCTTTCCATATTTTATCAAGTCACAACCACACCCACTGAAAATCTTTGCTTGTTCTTCTTTGCAAACTAGCTTAATCTCGGTCAGACTGGATGGATAGCATCTTTGCGTCAAGGAGTACAGACTCGGAAGTGTTTGTTGTTGCTCTCTTATCGTTTCCTGCACTTTTATCTACACAAAACAGCCTCAACTTAAACTAAATACAGCATTATTGCTGTATTTAGCATGTTTGCATTATGTGCAGCATTATTATCTGTGCATTATGATTAAGACAAGAGGTGAAAAAAGGGAATAACATCTTTATCAATGTGTGCTTCTGTTTGTGAGTCGGGTGTCCATCTGAATACTCCGGTCGCTGACCAAACAAGAAATGAGCGAAGGATTAAGTACAAGAACATTATATCCACCTGCTCATTTGTCATCACCTCAATAATGGACGCCAGAGAGATCTCCAGACGCAGGCAGACAGCTGCTCCAAGGCAGTGGGTTCAGTGCTGACAAAAGCTAGAAGAAGAAAATTTGAGGCGTGAAAAGTAAAGATGAGATTCATTGGTCAGATTTAAAAATGGAGGAAGGCAGGTGGAGGAGGTTCATGTTGTGCAAGTCTCATCTTTGTCAAAAATTGCTTGTGGAAATAATTATCTGATCTTTTTTAGGCTGGGAGTCATTCATATATATATATATATATATATATACTGTATATATATATATTTACCTTATTTCTTATATAAAATACATTAAATGCAGAACATATCTCATCTGCAGGTTATTAATGAAGTATGACTCTTTGCTCAGTAATGTTCATCACCAGCCTGTGCCCACAGTCTCCATGGCAACCATATATACAGTACAGACCAAAGGTTTGGACACACAGTTGTGTCCAAACTTTTGGTCTGTACTGTATATATATACAGGTATATATATACAGTATATACAATATATATATATACAGTATATATATATATATTGGGCTGTGAAACATGCCCAACATGAACTGGTTGGGCATGTTTCACAGGACAGAACATGAATCACATTCAGAGCATCGCTTCAAAGACAAAAATAATACTACATTTAGAAATAGTGGTACGTACTTCCTTATTCTCTGCTATGCATAAGATGATGCATCCATTACAGTCAATCTGTTACGGAGGCCTTCCAAACTGCAAACCGTTAGGATCGGGGGAATATTATTCTGTCTTGTCCATCGGAACCACCGCAGGCCCCGCAGATAACCACTGTTATTGTTCCATAAAGCAACAAGTAATTTATTTCTTATATAAAGTACATTAAATGCAGAACATATCTCATCTGGAGGTTATTAATGAAGTGTGACTCTTTGCTCAGTAATGTTTATCACCAGCCTGTGCCCACAGTCTCCATGGCAACCATTCAGTTCATGCCTTTGCTTTGATATCCAAATATAGACAAAGAACAACGTTTGTAAAATGAATCTAGATCGCTGGCAGCACATTCAAAGTTTTCAAAACCCTTCCATACAAAGTATTTGGATGTTGTCAGAGGAGTAAGTCGAGCCAAGCAACTTCTTCTGACCCAAAACTGTGACTAGCACTCAGATGACAGGCATCACACCTGCTCTGTCTCCTTGTTTGAATATTTTCATAACCCTAAAAGACTCCCAGAGCTTTACAGTCTACCTTGCTCCTCTGAGTCACGTCAGGGAGGTCAGTAATCTCATTTTTTCACAACCAAACTAATTGCAGCCTCTCTTTGGTTATCTCTGTAATAAATACAACAGTGGGATATGTAGCTCTCCAAACCAAAATGGGTTTTAAATGGTTTATTGTGGTTCTCACTATGCTGGCAAAGTTCAATCTCTAAGAGCTCATCAGGAATGAAAAGGGTAGAAAGTATTTCACGTTGAGAAATACTACTAAGCAACACTTTCAGTCAGGTTGCAAACATGGAGTCCATCATTCATTTAAATCAAAGACAGCTTTATTAATTAGAGATATGAAAGATAACTTTCAATCTCTGAACTGCCTGCCTAGAGAAAAAAGAAACTCCTCGACAGTGAACCCTGCCTGTTCCCAGACGGACAAACCAGCCGCCATCTCCAAGGATGCCGTCCATCAGTGAGCTACCAGAAGTCCAACATCAAAAAATCACTTTCTGCACACACAGAATATAAAAACCGCCAAAAGCGTCTCAAGCGGTGCCAAAGAAACATTCCGAACCTGGACGTCACTCACACATCTGGTGTCTCCATCACTCACAGTCACAGCTTCTGGGAACAGAGGGAGGAAACGGGGAATCCCTCATAATTGGCAGAGTGGCGTGATGCCGTCAAACTGAGACTCGCACTCTCGTGCTAAAGTCTGGGATTGTGGTTTATTTAGCAAAACAAGGCTCAGCTCTGTCATTCACTGTGATGGAGTTTTGTTACAGATCTAGTGGCGTTGCGTTCAAGCCCCTCAGCTTCATCCCAGTAACTCTGGCATGGGTTGGTAGGATATGTCTGTGCCATATGTGTCTTAAAACTTGAAAGCTTGATGGCATCACAAAGTTGATTAATTAAGTCAGAGCAATGATGTGGAGAGGTTTGACACTGTTGGCCGGTCTGACAACAAGAAGTAGGCTAGGAGATCTGTAACAATATGTTGTGGATTATTTTGTTAAATTTAATTTACTTAGAGTTGTGATTGTTATTTTCTCTATTATGGTTTCCTATTTTACTTTAAGTGGTCTAGTTCTGTCTGTTCTCTTTACTTCCTGTTATGTTTCTCGCCTGTTTCTGAATTTCACAGTCTGCTGTTGGTTTTGTGTTTTGAGTCTATCTCATGTTGAGTTCATGTAGAGCTCTGTAGTTTCTGGTCTCTGTGCGTTTACTTTCTGCTCTGCCGTTCCTTTACATTCATGCTTTCCATCCTCACACGTTTGCATCTCCTCTTGTCTGACTTTTTTTGGGAGGGACTTTGCACGCAGGTTTTGGATTAGTTTTTGTTTCCTGATCTTCACATGTGGACTTGGTTTTTATTATAAAATCGTTTAGTTTTTATATTAATCTCTGCCTCTTCTTCTACCTCACAAACACACGGCCAACGGCACATATCATGCCTCAAGCTGAAGAAATTCAAAAACAACTAAGACGTGACGTCCCTTCTAATGCTCAGGGTTGATTTGAGATTAATTTAAGGTCAATTTAAAGACCACAGGATCTCTTAACAACCTTAGTTTTTATTTGCAATGATGAAAACATAGAGCAATGATAAACCGACTCAGAAGGGACCATGATTCAATAACAAGAAGTAGACTGGAAAAAAATCTATCTTTATAAGTCTCCTCTTTATCATTCCATTCCTTCCACTGTGAAGGTATTTATTTCTCTTTCCTTGCTTGTTCTGTCGAACCTACCATGCCAGAACAAGCCAGGTGAACAGCAACAAGAAGAAGTATTTATAGGGCTGTTTTTGAAATCTTTCTCCTAAATTGCCAAATTTCAATTGCACATGCTCCGCCAATCCCATCGTATTTGTTTTTCTGGCTGAAACAGGGACTGGTTGCAATGCCTGAGTCAAATGTAAAACAGGGATCAATGAAAGTCACTGCGACGGCTGGTTTCTAAGCAGATGTGAAACAACACGAGAGTTAGCTGGTAACAGTCAACAGCAAGAGAACACAGTGATTTTTTTTCAGGTGCAAAAGCAGATAAGGAAACTTCCCCTGCGTTGCCTGAATCTGGCTGCCCACTTGTGAGAAAGAGCTCCGTTTGTTGCTGGGTACAACTCTGACAACAGTGAAGACGACACACTCAAATTAGTACAGAAACTGTGAATGCCTTCCTCATTTGCATTTTAATCTGTCTTTGTGTTTCCACCACTCTTCCATGTGTGGTGCTGCGAAATAAGCGCCGAACACATAATCAGTTTGCAGTAAACATATTTTTCACTGTGAAAAAAAAATGACTGCATTTTTTGATAACAGAGCCGGTAATCCGCAAAAATGAATCCATAAATGTCGAGCAGCGACGCAGACTGGCACAAGAAATAAAACGCTGAATGTACGAAGATCCCCCCCAAAAAATAATAAAAAATACATGGAAAGCTAAGAAAATGTGTGTCTGTGAAATTTATTGGTAACTATGTTGAGCGCAAGTGATGGTTTTTGAGGTTTTCCATATCACAAAAAAAAACAACATGTTATGATGGGCAAAAGAAAAAAAAAGTTTTCTTCACATTTTCACGGGTTTAAGTCTGCAAAGCCTACCGATGGCATTGGTTATAGAGATATTATTAAACTTCAGTTCCAGTGAGCATCCTTGGGGCAAACGATGTGGAAGCGAAAAGAACTTTGTGTCCCGTGGGGGAACTTTGTGTCCCCTAGTCGTAAATCGGCCACGACTAGGTGCATCTCAGTCAAAAAAATAAATAAACAATTATCTGAAGAGCTGCCCAAAAGCAAATGAGCACAAAGAGCTAAAATGATCTGGAATTAGCAGGTGCAAGAACTCAGCTGCCATGGCTTAGCTTGCTGTACAAGACTCCATTGCTGAAGGAGAAACATCTATCCGTCTATTATCTATACCTGATTTTCCTTGAAGGGGAGTCTATCTATGGGAGCAAGATGTGGGCTTTTTTTTTCTTTTTTGGGGGGGGGAATACAGTGCAAATAAATCCTGTATGGTTAAAACAAAGGATAAATGATAAAATGCATCAGAACTTTCTAGATGAAGATAAATATGGAGATAAACCAGAGTTGAACCTTCAACAAGACACAGTCAAGAAAATTATCCAAAAGTTTCAAAGAAAGGAAAATAAAGCTGCACCAAATTGAATCCATTTGAGAAAAAAACAAACAAACTGGAGATCAGAGTGCATAGAAGGAGTCTCCAAGAACTTTTAAGAAAATCACAGATGAGAAAAGCATTTGACCAGCTTCCCGACGCAGAATAACAGCTTGAAGGCGTCGTTACTATCGAGGCTTTTCTACCAATTATTGAATGACTTTCAGTAAGCGTATTCACTGGTTATTTCCCTGCTCCATTCTACTTCGGTACGCATTATTTATGTACTAATTTGTTTTGATTTTTTTGCATGTGTGGATTACTTGGGCCGTTGCCGACATCTGGCCTGAATTTCCTGTCAATAGCCCCGTTAAACAGAAAAAGAAGCATACTTATTTTCCCAGCTGTATCTCTTCTCATGTCTGCTCTTGCAGCAGCAAAGAATGGAGACAGGCCTGCCAATGTTCATTGTATGAGAGTTTATTAGGGATGTAGCTGGAGAGTGATAAACAGACAACATGTAGGGACAAACCCAACAACCGCGGCATGAACGAAGGCGGACGGTGAAAGCGGGCGAGCAAAATATCTTGGACTAATAAAATACGAAAAAGAAGAAGAAGAAAAAAAACACTTAACATTGCATCACAAACTTTATCTCCAGCTCTTTATATGGAAAGTTTGGGAGCCCAGCATCCAGAGCAAGGGTGGGCCATGGAGAGCTGGGAAAACAAAGCCAACAAGGAGCAGATGTTCAAGGCTGCACGCACACGCACACACACACACACACACATAGACATTTGAAGGATATGGTTCCTGTCCTAGGACCTCGTCCATTTATAACAACACACAAACCTGCTCGGAACTGAACAAAAACGAGAGAAGGAAATACATTAAACTACAAGACATCCTTCCACAAAGCTTTTGCAGAAATGCTGCTATTTTTCCAGAGGTGCTTTAACTTTTAACAGCCTTCCTGAATCCCGGGCTTTGTGTGTCTGAGTGTGTCTGAGTGAACGATTGGATTTGATATATAATCACAAGAGGAAACAGCTGCATGGACCCGCGTGGCTCAACTGACGCTGGATCTGCAGATAACCTCTGACTTTTCAGACAAGTGGAGAGCCTCAGGAAGTTTCTACGGGAACGACTGCGCACAAGGTATTCAAGTAAACACGGCTCAAGGTGCACGACCACATTTAGCACTTGCATGTGCATTAGCGGCGCATGTAAATTTCCTAACACGTGTGTCCCAGTAAACATCTAATTTTTGCCTCAACAAGCCTGTGCACAAACAAACATCAATATGCATCTTTATTATGTGTCAAACACCTGAACTTTTGTGCAACACTATGACAAACAGCCATTAATCAATCAGTCAACAGCCCATCAAGATATTTGTTCTGTATGTGCTCTATAAAAAATGCTCCTCAGGCAAAGGGAGGAGAAATGGGCACACTGCTGCTGCTGCTGCTGCTACTGCTTTCGGAGCCTCTGCACAGAAAGGAAGCAGCCTGAGCGGTTTCACTGCAAGTCCTTCCTGAAGTTCTAGAAGTCAGAAGTGTGCATACTGGGCTCTGTCCTTGTTTGAGGTAACCGTTGACATAATTTACACATGTCAAAGGAGGTCAACCAAAGAGTCTGCAGTGTATGCAGACCAAAACTGCCATACCGGTGTCAAATGCCACTGAGTTGGTTTATCGTCCAAACAAGTTAACCTCCAGGGGAGAAGCACATTCCTGGCATGTTTTGTTTTGTTTTCTTTTCTTCATGTGCAACATCTAAATGTGACTGCCAAGGTTTATTCTATAAACTTCATTTAAAGTATGCGTAACTGTTGTCACTGTAAGATAGGAAAAAAAAACAAAAAAAACAAGGGACGCTTGCTTGCTGACAGACACAGCAGGCCGCTGTACGTGACACGGAGTTCTTTCGATCAATTTCGCATTCTGGTTGTGAGAGAGGACCGAGCCGTTTCTGAGGCTACGCGGGTTTCACTTCTGTGCTCTGCAAAACCACACGCACACATTCAAAAATAAACTGCCTCACACAGCCGCGCTTAGTTACACACACACACGCCGACACTCTCTCTGAGGTGAGGGCGTGCGTGCGTACGTCAAAAAGCAAAGAGTGGAATCGTAAACTCTGCTATCACGTCACGCGCCCACTGGTGCTCGGCATGGCACCCAGACATTGAGAGACGCCGGGGTGGTTCTTGATTCGCACAATGACAGTGTGTGTGTCTGAGGGCTCCTACGTCGACTGACAGTGACGTCCGTCCATTGTCTCCACCTCCTCCTCCTCCCCGTCTCTTTGCCCCACACACTAACCAGAGAACGAGCACAGCTGCTACAAAACGAGCCGAGCCTCACCTGAAAATTAGGACAAGTACATGACAGTAACTGCAGAGGGCTATTCAGTTTCAGCCAAATCCCTCCCAGACCCGGGGGAATAAGGCACAGCTGTGTTACCATTAGTGTCTGAGCTGACCTGTCAAAGTCTTTAACGCACATACACGCACAATGGGTAATTACTGCCAGTTAGCCCACTCATTTGTTGCTATTACGCCAAAATGACTTTCCCCACCGTTGCCCACACGAATGCACATCATACTGAAAATGTCATTTAGGCCTGCCGACTTGACATTTTGGGTACAATTTTGCAATTAAAGTCAATTTCTCAATAAGGTGCATTTTACTCATCAGTACCAGCCTAAATGTGTTCTCAAACAGGATGAAACGTAAACAGTTCATTTGCTGCCTACACCTGCAGCCTCTGACTCCGAGTTAGCCGTGACATGGCGAGTGCGCTGTGGAGCAGAACGGCTGTCGTTCACGTTTACCGTCAATGTTTGCAAAATGCAACAACAAAAAAGGTAAAACAAAGACAGGGGTCAGTAACCGGTATCAGGGCACAACAAGGTCTGGAAAGGTTACAACTTCAGAACTGCAAAATTGTTCCGTCACAGCTTTCCTACATTAATGAGAGGCAAAGAAACTGCCAGAGTGACCAGAGTTTTCTGCTATCATGTGAGGTTTAGAGTAAAACAGTAAGCTAGTAAAACATTGTGGCTAGCTAGATTACCTAAGGCTCCTCTGTGTTTTAAGGCAAATTTCTTTGGAAATATACAATAAAAAAAACAGAGACAGTCATATTTTGATAGCCAAACTGGAGCATCGCTTGTCACTCAACAATTTGAAAACCACAAGTGGCATGACTAATAGTCGACTGCAGGCTCTACTCCAGCAGATAGGCTGACTAACGAACCAGCTAATATCAGCTTGTTATACACAAAGTGCTACTGTCAAATTCAATTGCAAACATTAATGTATAATTGGATTATAATAATTATAATACATATAATATTAATACTCAACAATTTGAAATAAGGGTCAAATTTAATTTAAATTTCCAGTTGCTAAAAGTTTTTTTTACCTCATGAAACCTGGAAAATTTCAAAGACCAAATCCAGTTTGATCAAATTAGGTAATATTATAGATTTTTATAAAATATTTTCACCATGAAACTGTGTTTTTTCTTAAATAAAGGTTCACATATCATAAGAGTCTATCACCAAGTATGAAAATAAATGAAAAAAAAAGTACTGCTGGCAATCATGTAACATGTATTTTTAAAGTAAGGGAGACATATTAACCTTAGATAGGAATTCACACCAGGAGATTTATAACACCACAATTTCTTTCCAGAAATTAGCAAACGCCTGCAGCTGGTTTGCTAATATACTCACACGATAATGAAAAGGAAACGATAAAATGAGTCATCATTGATTGAGCTTCTAGGGAAAGATGTTATAAAGCTGACTAGGAAACTCAAATAGCAGTGAATCAAAATGAACACTTTCAGTTAGTATAAAACTTTTGTCTGTACTTTTGTGTGCCAGTTATTAATTGTGACACAGGTATTGACCTGGATTCAATAAAAGAGGGTGAAAGAATATAAAGAGAGATGAAATAGCAGAAGTGAGACCGAAGTGCAAAAAGACCCTATAAAAATAGAAAGGCTAATGAAGCAAATCGGTCTGACTTTTAGTTGACCTTATGCAAGCAAAGAGTTTTGGTTTGGCAAAAGCACATCCTTAAAATTAGTTATAAGGTCCATGATTGAAAAAAAAATCTTTAAAAGACATTGAAGAAGGAAGGACTGACCTGGAAATACTTTGGGACTTCCTGGGATGAGTTAAAAATGTACTGAAATCAAGAATATGTGTGTTTCTCTCTTTGACCTGTTCCACGTGTGACCCAATGAGTGGAGAGCAATGAATGGATGCTCCTCATCTTTCTAATACAGCACTTTACTCTCAGGCAGGAAGTTTACTTCCACGTCCAATAGTGTGGAAGGAGATGCAGAGTTTTATGCCAGTAGGCTCATCTCTTGTAAAACCAAAACCAAGGTTAGCACTGGCAGAAGATACTGGAAATGGAGTTTTATCTTCATTTTGGTAAAACTAAGTGAAGTTAAGTGGCCTTCAGCAATCTGCTTAGTTAGATAACACAATTTAATACATACACCAGTTTACCAATTGAGGTATATGCAAATGTTTTGTGAAAAGATATTGTCCTGTATCAGATTAAAATGTTACTTTGCCTAGGTTTTCCTTGGAACTACATCAACTTTTTTTGTAAAGTGCTATTTGATTACTTCTGCTGAGCTGACAGCATAAAGATGAACTAAATTAAACTGAGCTGGTTTTAAAAGTTGAATGTATTGATGTAACCACGTGTTGCTTTGGGATTCTTCCTTTTAGGAGACAAACAAAAAAAAGGCCGAACTGCAACGGTCGCCTCTCTCATCACAGAATTGCCTTCATGGAGAAAGGGTCTTGACTTGAGTATACCCAAGAACACCAGGATCTAAGTCCATTTTTCATCCCATTTCCCAAAGAGATTGTTCAAAAGACAGGTCCACCTAACTCAGCCACAGCGTATCCGGGCCTCTTAGAAGACCAGCTGACCTTTGACGCCATAGTAATGGCCTGCCTGACAGAGCCAAAACACACAGTCCGAGCATTCCCATGGGTTGGTCTGTGTTTTCTCAAACATGCAGACACACACACACACACACACCTCCACACACGCACGCACACACACACACACACACACACCCAATCATAGGGTTAAACAAACAGACACGAGCACACAGATGAATGTACATGCACAGTCCTAGAATGTGATAAGCCCCCCAGCCCTTAACCCTCTGAGATATATGGAGGAGTGCAGACAGGAATCCAGCCGCTAGCTCGATCGCTCCTGTGTTTACAAGTGAAACATGGACAGTATGTACCTGCGAGCACAACGCAGCCAGTTTCGACTGAACTCTATTTCTCACTGACAAACCAGTCTGACTGCACCAATAGCAATGCACACAAAGAAACAGTCATATGGAAATATGCTGGAGCAGCAGGGCGATTTAGGCAAGAGTTCTCACGGCCGGAGCGCTCGTTCAGCTCTGAGCAAACAAAGATTAATAATTGTTTGAAAGGGTGGAAGTACATTCCACGGAGTTAGCCACTGATCACAGCCACTCCAGACTTAAACTGGACTCCATAACAATTGAACAGAATCAGGAACCTTGCGAGACACAGGGTAGTGTTACGAAACAGTGCCACACACCCAGGTAAGAGAGTTGAAATGGGAATGAAATAAAAGGAATCCCCCTCCCAGGGATTACTTCAGTTTGCTACAACTGCACTGCTCCTGGAGACTGATTTGAACTTGTGTCAGTGCACGCCTTTCGTTTGCAAGCTTGCAGATAAAAACCCCAGCAGGCACGCTCAGAGATGGCGCCTCGGTATCGCTCGTTGGAAGTTTCAAATTTGTGCTCAGAGTCAGCCGCTTGTCAGCGTCTGTGCATTACTCAGCTCGGCAGAGTAATGTAATGATTAACTAGAGATCCAAATCTGCAAAGAATGAACAGGAAGGAAAACCTGAAATGAAAACGAATCTGCACATCTATTAGGGGTAGTTCTTGTCCGTCACCTCAAACTCTAGCTCCTGAGCTCTGCATTGTAGTTGCTCGCTTTTAATGAGACGGAACTTTAAAAACATTTGTAAAGCATACATTGTTTGTGTTGGATTTTAAACCTGATTAGGACATTAGTTATCATAAATGTGGAATGCACAGTGCTCAACCTTTTTGCCTATTAGCCGCAGTAAATCAGCAACAGCTCTACTATTGCAACAGTAGTTGTCCCAACTACTGTTTTCAAGTTAATATTAACCGAAAACAAAGAGTCTCTTTATGCAAAGGGAGGCACAGAAAGAAGGAGAGAGACAGTGGGGGGGGGGGGGGCAACAGTAAGAGCGAGCTAAATGCTGGAAAACGATAAAGGAGAGAACGATGACTGACAGAGGAACTTTCCGAAGCAGCCATTCTGGAATGTTGGTGGAAGGTGCCACATAGTTCCCAACATTTGTTGCTCAGTCGGCACAGCAACAGGACCACCAGCATGTTTATTAAATCCCTACCATAATACTGGTGAATCGAGATAAGGGGATAAGCATAAGGGGAGGAAACACTAAGGGTAAAAATGAAGGGCATGAAAATGTGATGTGTTATCTACAAAAACAACACTTTAAAAATTTGAATAACTTGATAATTTTTTAGAGATACAGGCACCTATAAAACTGAGCAGGACCTGGGTTAAAAACATAAGTAGATGAGTATCTCCCTAATTCCTGTCAGAGGTTCTCAAACCTTTTAAAGAGTATCACCTTATTAAATATCCAAGCACAATCACAATGACATATTTTAAAACAATAATTCATCAAATTCATCAAAACGTTCCCCGTAAAAAGCAACAGCAAAAGTAAAATGACATTGTTATCCATCCCCAGTGATCTCCATCCTCCTTTGAAAGAGGAAGTGGACTGGGAAAGCGTTACGCAAGAAATGAATGCTGGAGATCCTCCGTTCTAAAGGGTTAAACACATTAGTGGGTTATGATGACTTTTCAACTCGGGTCTATTTTTAAGTGTCGCCACCAATAAAGCAGCAAGGCCTGGCATTAATCCAGCGATTTGTCCTTTCTTGACAGAGTTGGCAACATGGCCGGTGTGTGTTTAAAGAAAGAAAATATGTTTTGAATGCACAGCATCACAATGTCCACGTTTTGTTTTCACCCTGAATCATCTTAGGGTCTGATTGAACATGTAACCAAACACTGCATCACTCTTCATTTGCAACAAACAAGGGTCATGCCTTGTAAGAGGGCTTTGACCTAGTCTTTAGATAAAAAACATGCAGACAGCAGTCTAAATGTCATTTGGTAGTGTTTTGTTAAGGAAAATACACTAATCACTCTATTAATGAAATGTTTATTTGTGCTTCTGATAGTTTTATTGTCTTCTATGTAATACTGTAAAACTTTCTTTGTAAAGACGTTCCTTGACTGTTCGAATACCTTGAATGCAAAAAAAAAGGAATTGCTAGCTTATATTGAGTTAGCTTGCCACTGACCGCAGCAATTAACAAATCTTGCTGTTTTTCTGACTTAAAATTGAAACATGGTTAAGCTGAGTTTTATGTATTTTCCCATGAATTAATCAATAAATCAAAATCCCCTTTCAGGGCACGATCATTGACTCACTTTCACACAAGTGAGTCAATGATCTGTGGGGGTCATGGGCCCTGTGTGTTTTCAGAGCACTCTGTTTTGCTCCGGGACTGTGGAACCAAAAGGGCGCGGCTTGTAGCTTTCTGAATTCACCAAAGCAAAGGGCTGGGCTATAATTTGAAATCATCAGTTCTTTTTATACAAGCAAAGCTGCTGTTGAACCTGTTCCTATCAGGTTGTTCTGAAAGGAACAGGTTGCTGATTTGACTTCCTGATTTGACTTTAACCACCCCACTCCATGTCAACACATTTCAACAGATCTCAGGTAGTTTGTGTTTCAGAGAATGAGTTGACTGAAGGAATACCAAACTCATAACTCCTCAAAGATTTTACACCGCGAGTCTCATTCACTCCACAGCACTCACAAACGAGTACTGATGCGTTTGGGTTATGTGCCTTGCCCAAGGGGGCATGAACACGAGGCAGAAATAGAGACTTGAATAGAACCCACAGCTTTTGATTGTAGGACAACTCTTCTTCTTACTCAGCCACTTAGATTTTCATAGTAAATGATCTACAACAGTATGTCTTCTGAGTACCAATAAAGGTAATCCAAATGCTAGCAGTTCATCAACCTCAGATTTAGCTGCTGTAACTTCCACATGGAGGTTTAGTTCACAAGATTTCAGATGGATTTCTAAGTAATTGCATTTGGCCTCGTTACAGCATAGCTCAAATAACTTTCTTATGCTTTAAAGACTCCTCCAGTGAAGAGACAAAAATTAGAAACACTCAGATGTACTGTAGGGACAGGATGATACAGCAATAACTAAAGATTCAGAGAAGCAGCCTGCTCTTTCTCAGCCCTGCCTTAGCACGTCTCACACAGCCTGGGATCCATTCATAGAAATCTGACTAACAAGAAAGAAATGATTGTTCTCTGAAAGCAGTTTTCGTTTTCTTGCTCGCGGCCTCACACACAAGCACGCTGTAAGAAACTCTACAACCGGGCTCCATTAGGTTTCAGGTGTCACCATAAAATCTGACAATAAGCACATCAGCGTGATTAAATGGCATCTTATAGGGCGATGGAATACACATGACCAGCTCCGAGACTCTAGTAACTTTCAGTATCTATGCAAGTCATGGCCAATTACCAAAGCAAAACAGAAAATAAAAACTGGAGGCAATTTATTCAACATTTGAATAATGAAAACAAAAGCTAGTTTTTTTCTTTTTATTTTTGCTGTTTGGAGTAGTAAAGAGACTCTTGAGGTATGTATCTGCAGAATGTAGAAAAACACTAAACATTTGTTATTCTATTGAAAATACTAAACCAAAGCAATTTATTATCTTCAGTTTAGGTTACCATGCTTTTATAGTCACCGTTCATGATTAATAAACTAAAACAAAATCAGCTTCATCAGCTCCAAATGAACACATATTATTTCCATGTATCCATATTAAGAAGAACGTCCACGTTCAGGATAGGGTTTCACAAACTAGAACTCAATTAAAAGTGATCTTGTCCTTTAAAATTGCTTAGCTTCAAACGCATAAAAAACACACATCCCATTCTACACTGTTAGTATCACTTATTTAACAAATAATAATAATAATTTGTTAAACACAGGAAAGCCTGTGTTTGAAAAACTAAGCCCACCTTCTAAATCACTTGCAAAACTTTAACTTGAAGTAGTTTTTCAGTCTCACACCACAGTGGAGGAACAACCATCATCTCTCCATGCTTGACAATGGATATGTGAGGTTGGCGAATTTGAGATTTTCCATTTCATAGATGAATTTACTGAAATGTCCACTCTCAGAAATATCATCTGCAGACTCTGCAGAGTCATAGCTGATGTCTTTTTACCATGGCATTGTATTAAGACAAAATTCTGTCTTTTGGCCCCATATTCGGCTAAAAAACATTCCTGCTTTACAGAGTTGGTCAGACCAGTACAAATGAACATTAGTGATGTTCACTTGGAGGCTGCTTCCCCTCCTCAGATCTAAAATCCAACGGCATGACAATCATTAGAGCCTGAAACCTTCTCTCGCTGCATCATAACAGTGCTATTGATCCCTGATCAGGTTTCACAGATGTCTCAGAGGACTGAGTGAAGATAATTTCCATGTGATTGACTGTGTTCATGTACTCTAGTCAGCAAGAGAGAAAGTAAAAGAGAAGATGAGAACAAAACAGTTTTTTTTTCATAGATTCCTCCAGATCAGATCCACTTGTACTTTATCTGTATCCCAGAAAGCCTAACTGTGATTTATGCAAATATTCTGCATGCCGTGAGCCGCATGATGATTATCACAGCCTTTCCGATAAGCCCTCTTCCTCTTCAGTAAAAACAACAGAACTAACTTCTCTTCCTCCGTGTTTTAGCCTCCATCTCCTTCATTTAGTGGAACTGCTGCACAGTCAAAAACAATCTCTCTGTCCTGTCACTCTCCTCCCCTTCTGCTCCTTTTTTCCCCCCATTTATTTATTTATTTATTTTTACTGCCTCTGAAAAGCCAGGCTAGAATAACCAGCAAGTCCAAACACACGCTGCCAACCTCCCGGTCCCTCTTGAACACACAAACGGCACAAACACAGAAATGACATGCTAAAACACACACATTGTGTGCGGTTGGTATGGTTCCCTGGCTTGCGGGGGTAAATGGAGTGGAACAGGTTAGCGCTGCTGCCATATAGTATCCCACCTGTACAAACACAGCACTAGATCATGGCAAAGCAGACACATACACACCCCTACACAGACACACACACACATGTCCTCCATCTGGACCCAGGCTCTGGTGGTTTTTAATAGCTATCGATCATTTTCCCTGGTGACACACACACCTCGATGTTACAGGCAGCGCAAAGGCACAGGTCCCAGAGTCTATGCACATTAACACATATTTGCGTACACACAACCTGCTATGTACCGTCAAAAAAGGCCCGTTTACTTTGGCTAAATGTGTCCCTGTGCCAGGTTGTGCTCACTGATGTGTCCTGCTGCGGCTCACTCTGCATTTCTTTTCAGATGAGATTATTTAATTTACATAATGAGGCCCAGACTCACTCTCCCAGATTGAATTACTTTGAGACAACAAATAAAAATGAATGCAGACAAGCAGCCCCACAAACATACAAAACCCAGTCGATGGGAGCCTCTCGCTGGAGTCCCTCTCTGGCTTTCGCCATGATAAAAACAGCATCTGTGTCCTGAAACTGTGGGGGTTGGGGGGGCCAAGCCCTGTGCCGTTGCCACCCTGTTCCAATGAGGTCATCATACACCCGCGAGTGAGTTACAGCAAGATGGGAGGGTCAAAAAGAGGAAGAGACAATCAATATTCCATATGATTCTGAGCAATAAATCTGGGATTAGTCTGGGTAGTTAGCTGCAATTAATTGTCAAAGCTAATAAAACCGTGTGTCACGGCAGAAGCAAGGGAGGCTGATGGGAAATAGTGCTGACTTTTATGGGCAGATGAATTAAAACGCTAACCGAAACCGCGTCGTCAAAGTCGGGCATCACACACTCATCCTACACTTAGTGATGCAAACAACAAAGAGACATCACTCCCTGAGATTCACTCCATGTGAATTATAATTAAACGCTGCGATTCTCTGCTTTACAGCTTGTCGTAAATCCAGACACGAACGAGGGACGTTTGTCATTTACTCTCGTCTTTCCTTTTTTTTTTTTATTGAAAAATGACCACAGTTTATTGATACGGTTAGAGTGGATTTGTGTGAGCCGCACAAAATGCAGCAGTGGAGGTTTTGCAAAAGCTGTGGTCAAGCCGAAGACAGAAAAGCAAGCAAATTACTATACACTGGTGGTTACATTAGGTACACATCAATTTTAACATTTAACGACCTTGCATATTTTAGAAAGAAAAGTTCCTTGGAGATCTTCAGTCATACAAAAATGACGTGGTTACCGTGTCACAGTAACCACGGCCTCTTTATGGCAATGTAACCCAGTCAGTGAACTGCAGGTGACACATGAACTTACTGCTATTAGTGGGTGTGAATGCAAGTAGAGTGATGACATCAACATTTGATATGTTCATTTAGTAAATTAGATCTGCTTCTCACTCTGGTTTAAAACACATTTTGACAAAATTAACCTTTAGGCCAGTATTAAACACGTTTATAAAGCCCACATTTTTGTTTTAAAAATTATTTTCTTATTGGTCTGATGTAATACTCTGGCCTTAAATGCCATGTTCTTACTAAATGTGCACAGATAATCATCAAAATGATATTCTAATTTCTTGAACATAACTCTATGTTGTAGTGTAGGATGTTTGTTATCTATGCAAAAAGGTTGAAAGCAATCATAGCTGTTCTGTGCAAATATTAATGTAAAATAATGTAAACAATCTTCAAAAGTATTACACGACACATTGTCCCAGAAATTATTGCGATTAACAATAATATTGTCATTTTGAGACCATTTTCAGCTAATATAATAATTGGCATTAGTATACCAACATCATTTTGATGTCAAAGATCAAAACATATTTTACATTTCATGTATCTAAAATCAATAAACAAAACAAACACAAGCAACAATGATTAAAATAGATTATGTAACCAATATTGCATTTTAAAAATGATTAATTGTTCAGCATAGCCAAGGCAAACAGGCAAAAGTGGCAGGTAAGACATTAGTAAAAAAGAAAAAGTCCAAATTAACTACTTTATAAGGGATTTCAAATGTTTGTTACATTTTTCAAAATGCCGGCTTTTCAACAGCATCAAATGATTTTACCTTATGATGCGATTAATTGATTTATTGCTTTTTGTGATAGGCTTAGATGTATAGAACTAGAAGTTGCTAAGGCAGAAAACAAAAACATTCAGCCAAAGGGGGAAAAAATAAAATGTTGAATGATTCTTGCACAGTGCTTCCTTTTACATTAGCTACTATCTGCCTTCACATGGACCAAAATCCAAATGAACTCTTTCACAGATTTGATGTTTTGACACCAGCTACTGACGTATTTCTGCTCCAAATATGGTCCAGTACAAGTAAATCCAGCTGAAGGTTGGACAAGAAGCTGTGCTCCTATGCTAAACCGCCCACCCATTTGTCTAATCATTCCTTCATGAATTTAACGTTTGTATGACTCCTCAATTCAGACAA